>NW_025047681.1:3683184-3860684 GCF_018831695.1 Puntigrus tetrazona
GCACGATTTCAAATATTATAAATATTTGCATTGAACTGTTTTGAAAGTGACTCACTAGTTGTTCACTAGAATTCAAAGTTTAAGCCTTACATTGCAGTATTTAGAGACTTTATTCTTTACTATTGCTATTTTCATACTGAAGGATTATTTGCAACCCATTTAAACTACAAAATAACCGAAACGAATGCATAGTAAAAATTGCTACCAGACAGGAGTCTTTCCCTCCTTCTAACAGTCCAGCACAAATCATGTTGTCTGTGATCGATTCGTCTTTATTAAGACACGTACACTGCCTGTTTCCAACAACAGGCACTTCCACTTCCTGTAGAGTTTGCGGTGAAGGCAGAGAAACTGTGAAAGACATTAAATGATCAAATGTGCATCAGTTCTGCCATAATACAGTTGTGTACAATGTTGTGCATGATCAAGGTTAATGAAATAAAATAAAAAACTGACCGTCTGTATCAATATTACCCCATCCGGTGACCCAGCTCTTAGTGTTGCTGAAGAAGGTACTGCTTGATGAAGCCAGACAGACTGGTCTGATATAGTCATTAAATGTCACCGGTGTAATCAGACGCAGAAGAGCGATATCATTGTCACGAATGTTGTGATGATAGCCTGGATGTTTTATGATTTCCGAGACATTTCGAAACACTTCGTGCGGATTTAGTGTTCCCTGTGTCCTTCGGCCCAGGTACACGGTTAGGCCAGTGACTGCAGTGCTTCTAAAATATGGTGAGAGAACAAGTGGTAAACATTTCCATTGAAAGTCAAGTATTTCTTGTTTACGATTGCAAGAGCTCTATGATAGTTACTCAAAGCAATGAGCTGCAGTCAGGACCCATTCGTTGTTGATGAGCGATCCACCACAAAAATGGCCATTCTGGTTGTGTAGACTTGCCTGCCACGGCCAAGCACCAGCCACCGCATCCTGTCCTCCAACTATCCTTGTGTTGAGAGGTGCTCTGCCACACTCTGACAATATATACAGTGTGTGTGTGTGTGTGTGTGTGTGTGTATATACTCAATGGGGTATCAGTAGGCTTAGGTTGAGGTTAGGATAGCTAGTATGTTGATGTACTTGCAAAGAACTGCTGCTGCTACTACTACTACTACTTATAAGTGGTCTTTGCATTAAGAACTTGGCTAGATATGAGACTAAATATAATCCATTGTAGTTTAAGTAGATGCAATGTGTTTATGGTGTTATAAATGGTCATACTCTTAAAAGGTATAACCACAAATAAGTAAATATTATAAATATACGCTTCATAAAAGGCTCATTAAAAATATGTGGTGAAAAATAGTTACCAGTCTGTTGTGCGTCACACTCTAGAAAACAAGAAACAAGTTTAGCTGCCTATAACGTTTGGGGGAATAGTAAGTCAAATAAAATTGAAATATAAATTAAATAAAATACTTATTGATTAAATGTTTGTAACAGTTTTTTTTAAGTTTTTGAAAAGAAGCAAAGCTGCATTTATTAGACCAAAAAGATAAAACTGCAATATTGTGAAATATTATTACAATTTTAAATAACGTTTCTATAATAGTCAACATTCGACGTGGTTTAAAAAAGTTCAAATTAAAGTTGTCTGAGACAAAAACTCAAAACTTGATTTTAGGTTTTAAGACAACTTTGTCTTGCTCTCGAAAAAATTAAATTCAACAAACATGTTTCAAACCGATACCCAAAATATCCAAACTGATCTCTTGGCTGCAACAGCAGCTGTGTATTGGGTAGAAGAGAGAGAGAAAAAAAGACATGAACCTTGTCCAAAATCACATACGTCCCTACTATATAGTATTTAAGGTGAGTAATATTAAAGTTAGTTAATAAGTAACGTGAGTAATTACTTCTGAAAAAGGAAGCAATGGGCTTGAGTGGAGAATAGGCCCTTTTCACAGGACGTCACACAACTTCTGTTCTGACTAGAGGGCTGGTGTTCCTACTTCATCAGTATAATAAAACACTACCAGCAAGGAGATCACTCAGACGTTTGTAAACTTCAATGCAGTTAGATGAAGTTAAATATGAGGTTAAATATATTTCTCAAATAAACATTTTAGACATTTACATGTGGTAATGGAAGACTTTTATGTCCTGCTTTATTCAGCACCTGTATGTACAGGAATAGTTCAACATAAGCTTGTACTGTCAAAATATCAGTAAAAAGTTTAATTTTCCATTTCATTTTTATATTAATGAAATTCAGACTTTGTGTGTTTTGGTTTTGTTCTGTTCCTCGTTCTGTCCCTGTGTTTCCTTTATTTGGTCCTTCCTGTTACCGTTAATTATTAGTTAATTCGTTCTGACGTGTGTATGTTCATCTGTTTCGGTCTTCGTTCTTTCTCCACGACAGCACGACATACTGTATATTTGAATGCTAATGTTTCCACAAAAATAGCATCATCAATCATTATGAACAAGAGAAGCAGCTGCAGAATTGTTGTTAATTGTGCAGTAAAGCAGCATATAAGAATGATTTTTGAACATTATTTTTTTTATTGAAGATGGGAGTAATGTTGCTGAACATTCAGCTCAACATGAATGAGTTACCTTCTAAGTCATAATAAAGTACACTAGTCAACATTTGAAGTAGATCAAAACCTTTTATCAAGTCTTCAGTGAAAAATAAGTAGTGGAGCTCTTTGATTGTATTAAATCAGAACCTCCCTGTTTTTCAATGGAAATTTGAAGAAGAGCAAAGTGAAAGTAAAGTGTGTCATGCGTGCATGAAAACAAACACAAAATAGCACATTTGCATGAAAAGGAACTCTGAAAAAAGCACAGAGCACCACTCCACAGAGTACTTTAACAGAGGTACACATTTACAAGGTCATTTTGTGATGCGAGGCAACATCTACTGTATGTTGTTGGTAAACTAAATAGATTTGTTTTCTCTGAAAAGTGCTTATAATAATAATAAAACTTGCTTGGGGAATGTTATACGTAAAGAAATAAAAAAATTTTGGAAATGTAAAACACCCAGATACAACTTTCTAAAAAAAAATCCAAACTTCAATTTTTCCAAATGTTGCTTGCGTTTTTCTTAAAATTCTAGAAATTAATTTATTTTTAGAAAAAAAACAAGGAAAACTGAGAATTGAAATTAGATAGACTTTTCATAGGGATATATGGCACTTGATACTGACTGTTACAATAATAAAAATATAAATAAGAAAAGTGTAGCTGTGTCAGAGGCCCCAAAAATGTTCTACAATGTTAAAACAAAAGAGCTTACCTCTTAGTAGAAGAGCAACAGAGAATGCTACACTGAACATCTGAATCATCTTCATCATGTTCATCGCTGACGGAACAGCTCAGATACCTGCAGCTGCTCTTAAATATCCTAAGATTTCCTGCACGGCCGATCGCTCTCCTGTCACGTGAACAAGGCACACCTCCATCTCTCTCAGTCTGTGTACTCTTTCAGTTTTCTTTTAACTTTTATATTTTAAAGTGATCTAATAACGTTCATGCTGGTGAGTAAAAGTCATGCTAAATTTTTACCAGTACAAACTTTCGATTTTAAGATTTGTTAAATTATTAATAATAATAATATTAATACTATGTTTTATTGTAATAGCACCTTTAAAGAACCCATGGTCACTTTACAAAAAAAAACTGGTGTTTGTTAACAGTTTTTCAATCCTGAGGATGCTTAAGATGATTTTAGTGATTGTGAACCACAAAAGATTAGCAGCTCTAATCATGGGCAAAACTGAGCGTGTTTATAAGCACATTCGTAAGCCCATTATGCCTAATAAGCCGAAAACACACAGCTCAAGTCTGTGCTCGAGGAACAATCAGTGTCACCTGGGTAACTCAGGAGGAGCACCTGGCCGCACCCATCACCAGCTGCATCGTTAATCTTTTGAAAATATTACACGAAAGAGGAAACCAGGTCACTGAACTTCTCACAAAATGCCAGCATTACAGCAAAAATGTTTTCCTATTTAGCTAAACTTAAATTAAATTTGGATTAGTACCATGTAATATCAAATGTGATATTTTTTATGCTGGGGTCCTGTTCCTGGAGCTCTTCAGGAGCAGCTGAATTACATACTGGTGTGTTGGATCAGGGTTAGATCTGAATTCTGTAGGTAGGCGAATCTTTTCTGGTAGTTTTCTAGGATCCCTGTTGAAGATGTCAGCACATCAGATGTTGGCCTGGACAACTACAGTACACCACACTGACCTCTCTGATTTGGTATGGATGACTGACTACCACCATGTTCTGTGAAGGTAGTATCATAGCAAAACCGAGCACCAGTGACAGGTCACATATGCATATCAGTAAATTTGTCACAGAGAAAAGTTTTTGTAGGAGTTGCAAAATGTTTGAGACCGGACTGCCGCTTGACATCTCATACAGAGAAGACAAATGCGGCACAGAGAAAGGCTGTGGAGGCTCGAAAAGGAAAATCTTCAACGACTTGGCCTGAGCTCACAACCAGCGGTGCCCATGGTCTCTCTCCCTGACCTAAATGAGGCCATTGAGGTTTTGGACGTCTCGGTCCCTCAGGGGGAGGAAGCGGAAGAGACCTGCAGTAACCTGCATCGTCAGGAGTCCCACAAAGCAATCTCCAATCAAGTGGCGGACTTCAAGCAGATAGATACCCTCAGCATTGCCTATGCAATGTGACCGGCTGCTACCGTCTGCTGCGGAGGCCGTCTTGGGCCGCACCTCCCTCCAACATGGCCTGTGTCACAGCACACAGCTCTCAGCACCGGACTCTTCTGAGGAGCATGTGTTGACTGCTGAGCCTTCGATGACTGAGGAGTCGGAGAACCAGGAGCCCTCGGCCTGCCCTTCTTTCCCGGGACACCCTTACCTGGAAGACACGAGGGGAGCTCGGTAAGTATGGCACACCTTTGGTTCCTAACCCAGTTCCGTGCCATCCCCCTAAGTCACCCAACTATCCCGTTTGTGATATCTCAGAAGGATTTAAGACATCTGAATATCCCAGACACATGCTAGCGGATTAAAAGTACCTGAATTATCAGAAGAAACAAAAGCACATGCAGGCGTAGCTTGGTAGAATCTGTTTATTAACATTTCTGAATCAAAGTAACAGCATAATACTGAAATATTTTTCCAATTTTTTCACAGTCATAGTTGTAATCACAAATCACGTTTCATAATAAAAAACTTCACAGTTTTATACCATTTTGTATTCGTTAACAGCAATAAAACACTGGTTTTATAAAACACATTTCATCATATCTCCTTTAATAAGCATCAGCATGCTGCAAAATACATATTAATATCCCTTATGTCTTGTGTGGAAGCAGTTTTTAACCATATGAAACGATACTCTGTACCTCCTTTAAATTATTAGTCAAATTGCATGATGATTACACAAACTATCAGTCGCTCTGATAAACTATACATATTACTTTAAACAAATATACATTTACATTTTCTGAGTCGTTCAGTATTCACATACTGAAATAAATGTATTATTATTCACAGGAGAATTAACTGTAACACCACAACACAGACATTGAATATTCTCTCTCAAACACAAAGGAGTGTGCGCTCACATGTTTTTACAATAAAAAAACAAAAGCATATGCATCTGAGGTAAACATAAAGTGCATCACCATGGTAACCCGTCTGCCGGCTGGAACTGTATTGACTCAAATTAGTTTTTTAGTGGTAATAATTAATAGATGACTGTGTGGATAATAAACTCTTTATCACATAAATAAATATTAAACAAAACATTTGTGAATACTCAAAGTGTAGTGTTTGGAACATCTGAAGATGATATGCACAAAACTAGTCTGATCCTCACAAATTTCTCCAAAACAAATTTCTACTAGAAATATATTTCAGTATAAACTGCTTAATCTTCAGTAACATTTAACATGTCACGGTTGCGCTTTCGCAGGACTGAGGACACGAGGCTAGAATGAACTCAAATGGGTTTAATCTCAAAATGGTAAAATAAAGATACAAAAAGGCAGGCAGGTAGAACAGGCAGGCAGGATAAACACAGGTGTAGACATCGGGTATAGACCTTGACGCTCGGACCAACAGAACTCAAAACACAGCACTTAAATACACGGGGTAATTGACAACACTGACGAAACACGGCTGCAGACAATCATACAATTAACATGGAGGAAAGGCAGGGCACAGGGAACACATGGCACGAGACGAAAACAATAACAAAGTCCGGGGAACGTGACATTACCCCCCCCTCCCGGAAGGTGCGTCCTCGCACCTAAAGGGTAACATCAAAACAAACAAAACTAGGAAGTTGGGATACCGGATCTTGGGAGGAGGTTCTGGTGGAGGACGGCCCCCAGGAGGGAGTAAACAGACAGTCCAGGGAGGAACAGATGGAGGGAGGAGCCAGGGAGAAGACAGGAGGAGTCCGGAGCAGGAGGAGATCCAGAGCCCAGCTATGGTGGTCCAAGGTGGAGTCGACGGAGGGAGGAGCCAGGAAGGAGACAGGAGGAGTCCGGAGCAGGAGGAGATCCAGAGCCCAGCTATGGTGGTCCAAGGTGGAGTCGACGGAGGGAGGAGCCATGGAGGAGGAGCAGCCATCGACTCCATGGGGCCGACCGACTGCAGCGGAGCAGGTGGTGGAGGAGACTGAAGTGGAGACGGAGAGCCGAAGAGCCAGGGTGACGTCGAGGCGCTGGAGGTCCAAGGCGACGCCGCAGGCTTCGGCGACTGACACGGAGACGGGGGACGGGAAGGACGCGGCAGAGCCAGAGCGACTGAGGTGAAGCTGGAGGGAAGGAGGAGCCTGACAGAGCCGGTGGGATGGAGTGACGAGGCGGCCGGAGGAGAGGAATCCCGAGGCGCACGGATGGTCGACGACAGACCAAGGCGGAGCCGGAGGGACGATGGAGCCTGGTGGAGCTGGTGGACTGACGGACCACGGTGTAGAGGAGGGAGCTAGGAGCCCAGGGGGAGCCGACGGGTCTCACGAGCCGAGGAGGAGTCTGGGTCTCGGAGGCAGGGCGGCGAGGCGAGGGATCCTTCACCTCGGCGGCGATGGAGACCGGCAGACCCGTGGCGAGCTCCTGATGGAGAGCTGAGGATGAGCGCAGGGGCTGCTGGGATCCATCAACGTGGTAAAACTGGGACCAGGGTGGGAGGGTGGGGAGAAAACTGGGCGCGCGCGGAGGAGAGCGCACGGGCGCGGGCACTGGAGGAGAGCGCGTGGCGCGGGCGCGGGCACTGGAGGAGCGCGCGTGGCGCGGGCACTGGCGGGCACTGGAACGGGACGGAGGCGCGGAACCAGCGTGGCGCGGGGGCACTGGAACGGACGGGCGGAGCTGGCTAACGGCTGAACGGGAACAGGAACTCAGGATACAGGGAGGTGCCCAGTCTATGTCCAAGTCCATATCGTCCCAGCTCCTTTGCAGATCCAGCAGCCCCAGGTGGATGATCAGCTCATCCTCAGCCGATGTGCAGTAGGCGAGCTCCACTCCGCGCTCTCATCGCAGTCGGCTGTCTCCACCGAGGAGCTCCGCCAGCTGGCTCGCGCGCACCTGGTCTGATGTATACGGCTCGGGTCCTGTTACGCTCCACGCCTCTGTTGCTCTCAGACGATGGGTCCGTGGTCACGCTTCGACCCGCCCCGTGTCAGCGGTGGGCTCAGGCTGGGGCTCGACCATGCGGTGAAGGGCTGAGCTAGGCTCTGGATCTGGAGTGGGGCTGGTGTCGTTGTCCTCAAGCGCAACAGTCATTGACGATTTGCAGGACACCAGCACCCACTCGATGTATCTTGGCGATGCTCTCTCGAGGACCGCTCCCGGACAGCTGCGCTTGGCTGGAGGTGTTAAGTCCGCGGAAATAGATTCCGCACAGAAAGCTGTCCGGGTAGCGGGAGTCGTTGGCCAGTTGGAGGAATAGCTCGGTATATTCCTCGAGAGAGCAATCCCCCTGCTCCAGCAGGCGGATGAGGAAGTTTGGGTCTTTATACTGGGAGAACATGGCAAACAAAAAAAAAAGGGGGAAAATACGCCGCTATTTACTTTTTTAGGTTCCGAGCGTTCTGTCACGGTTGCGCTTTCGCAGGACTGAGGACACAAGGCTAGAATGAACTCAAATGGGTTTAATCTCAAAATGGTAAAATAAAGATACAAAAAGGCAGGCAGGTAGAACAGGCAGGCAGGATAAACACAGGTGTAGACATCGGGTATAGACCTTGACGCTTTTGGACCAACAGAACTCAAAACACAGCACTTAAATACACGGGGTAATTGACAACACTGACGAGACACGGCTGCAGACAATCATACAATTAACATGGAGGAAAGGCAGGGCACAGGGAACACATGGCACGAGACGAAAACAATAACAAAGTCCGGGGAACGTGACATAACATTACTTAGTGTGTTTGTGTGCCAATAATGCATTAATAATTTCCAACAGATATCTGTTTTAAAGTCCATGTGAACCAGAAGCTTGTGACCAATTTTACTTCCGTGATTGTACCATACTTATAAAAACCACACTATTAAATGAGGAAAACAGTGGGCTTGTTTCTTCTACTTCTTATTGATTGTATGTAATAAAGTAGGCATTTCAGGGGCGTGGTCAATGATGTCATGCTCATGCCCAAGGCGTCAAACTGACATCATCAGAGAAGACGTCTTTATTGCTAGTGCAGCATAAACAACCAACGCAACGTCTTTCAATAATTCGAATGCAACGTCTCTGGTTGCCTCAAGCGCCTGATGCTGCCCTAAGCGTAGTAAAACTACTTTTTAGATTTGACTCTCAGTCAGGACCAGCGTCAACGTTCACTCAGATTTGCAGGTGAAGGAATTCTCTTCAGGGTGAAGTCTCATGTGAGTTTTTAGGTTACATTTATGACTAAAACGTTTTCCACATTGTTGACACATGAAACAGTTCTCTCCCGAGTGAGTCCTCATGTGGTAATTTAGACCTACTTTATGTGCAAAACTTTTCCCACACTGACAGCACATGAACTGTTTCTCTCCGGTGTGAATGGTCATGTGGTATCTCCGCCCTCAGTTCTGTTATAAAGCTCTTTCCACACCAATCACATGCAAACAGCCTCTCTCCAGTGTGTATTTTCATGTGGTATTTAAAGGTGTTTTTATGAGTAAAGCTCTTTCTGCACTGAGCGCAGGTGTAAGGCTTCTCTCCAGAGTGAATCCTCATGTGGACTTCCAGGTTTTGCTTTTGAGGGAAAGTCTTTCCACACTGTTGGCAGGTGAAAGACCTCTCTCACTGTGAATTCTCATGTGGGAAGTAAGGTTGCTTTTATGTGTAAAACTCTGTCCACACTGAGAGCAAGTGTAAGGTTTTTCTCCAGTGTGACTTCTCATGTGAACTCGAAGGCTTCCTTTTTGAGCAAAACTCTTTCCACACTGTTGGCAGGTGTAGGGTTTCTCTCCAGTGTGAACTCTCGTGTGAATTTTAAGGTTCTCTTTGAGAGCGAAACTCTTTCCACACTGTTGGCAGGAGAAAGGCTTCTCTCCAGTGTGAACTCTCATGTGAGTTTTCAGTTTTTCATTGGTAGTGAAACACTTCTCACACTGTTTGCAGGACAAAGCGACGTCTCTATTGTGAATTCTCATGTGGACTCCAAGGCTTCCTTTTGGGCGAAACTCTTTCCACACTGTTGGCAGGTATAAGGTTGCTTTCCATTGTGAACTCTCATGTGGACCTTAAGGTTTCCTTTACGACTGAAACTCTTTCCACAGTGATGGCAGGTAAAAGGCTCTCAGATTCAATCTCCTGACACTTTTTTTTGAGACAAGCACTTTTTAGTCTGTGTGGGATTTTTCCAATTTTTAAAAACACAGTATTTCTCATTCTGCTCTTTCCCTTCCGTATCTTTCAGTTCTTGACTCTCCTCAATCCGGTCTAAAATTAAAAACACAAATACAATCTGTAATCACAGTAACTCTTTGTTTCCAAACTTTAGTTTTTATATTTCAAAGGGTGAGTATTTTAACACAATGCATGTATATAACAACATACAAAATAATCATATAGGGCTGTTTACAGTTGGTCAGTTCATGCATTTTTCATGATCAGATAGCTATCCAATCATGAAAAGACCAGGTGTAAATGCTCTCGAAATGCATCTGAGATGGATTTCAAGACTGGCATTTTAATAAGAACCAAAGAAAATGAAAACCAACCTCTTTGTTTCTCAGTATCTTCTTGTTTCACTCTGAATACGTCTTCAATCTTCACATCTTCAATCTTCCAGTCGTCACTCTCCTCTTTAATAAACGCCATCTTTATAACAATGTGAATAAACAGAAGAAAAAAAAATAAAACAATCTTTTTTGTTTAGAAAATGAGTCAGAGTGAAATTTAATGGCCTTGAATAAGGGGATTATCATGTCTTTGAGAAATGAACCTTTTTTTATAATTTTCACAAGTTGTAATTACAATGTAGTAATTACAGTAATTACAATATGTCATGAACGCACCTTTAGCCTGCCTCGGACCAGGTTTGTTTCTCAGCATGTTTCCACAGTGACTGAGCTTGGGCTATATTAAAATTGTTTTATAAAACCAAATCATTTGACAAGTCAGATCAATCGAAATAAGCCTGACATTTTTTTATTCCGTTACATTAAATTGTTGATTAGTCTGTTGAATCCCAAAACAAGAAATAAGCAGCTTTTCTTGTGCAGTTGCTGATGCACTTTACTCTCACGAATAATGAGCACTTACGTTAAATGACTCATTACAGGCTTACAAGTAATTTTACATTGTTAGCACAAAATTAAACACAAACCTTTCTTCAACCGAATCACAGACGCAGAAGCCAGATGCAGCCTTATGACATCACACCCAAACACCAAAATAAAAGTCTTCTTTAATAGCATTTCTGTTTTGCTGTAGTTTCTAATTAAAAAAAAGTGTAAATGGAGAAGAGAAGGAAAACTAAAAAAACATTTTCATATTTTTATTATATTTGAAATACATATTTGAAGGCATGTGTTGTTTCTTAGTGTTATCTAGACATGTTATGTAGTTTAAGATTCTCTCCAAAAGGCAAAACGGTCAGGTTTAAACGTGGAAACCATCTACCAAGCTTTGCCAATATTAAATCTTTGTTAGGGACACATATTATTAAAAAACAAAAATAAAATATAATATTAAAAACAAAAATGTCTTTAGCGATGGATAGATAAAAACAAAACCACATTTGGTGTTAAAATGGTAGGATGTAAGAGTTTGGACATAGAGTTGCTGGAGTAAACCATACAGGGCCTTAAAACGAATATTTGTTTCTTAGCAAGAATAAATATCTTGATGTCACCAAGCCAGCAGAGGGAGCCTGACCTCTGGGTGATCTGCATTCACTCCCTCTGACAAACTTCCTGTTCCAGGACTATAAATACTGCAGCAGGCCACCACCTGCAGGTTGCATTGTTCGCCTGTTTCATTGTTTGGATTGCTATTGGTTTGTTTCTTGTTTCCTGTTTCCCTGGTTTTGACCCTGCCTGTCTTCTGATTTTCTGATTGTGTGCTGCCTGACCTGACCACCGCCTGTTTTTGGATTTTGTGTTTGCCTCGTCTCTGATACTCCTGTTTGCCCTGTTAGACGCCTGCCTGTTTGACCATGCCGTTGTTCAATAAAAGCCTGCACATGGATCCGCACGCCTCAGACCGCTCATTCATGACACTTGAGATATAGGCCCACAACCCCTCTACAAAACAGTGGATTACTCACTAAATATTCATCCACAACATATTTTGTCTTTCATCACTATACGTGTATTCTATTCTGTTATATTCTATTATCTTCATCTAACCAAGTCAGTTGAACTAATGCACATTCACATTTAGTCTAGAACTACACTGTATTCAACGCTTCTGACCTTCTGATTTCTCTCAAAATGGGGACAGAAACCTGTCGGGTCAATAAACTGGAAAACAGTAGCTTTTGAAAAAGTAACAGATATTTTCTTGTACATTAAAAAGTAATGTGTTACTTTACTAGTTACTTGGTAAAAAGTAATCTGATTATGTTACTTGTAATGCGTTACCCTCAAAATCTGATCCCACTAAAGGTGAACTGGAAAATGCAGCCTAGTATTCTTTATTTTATTCACTTTCAGAGCATGACAGAAGATAGATATTGATAATTTGGATTCAAAGTAAAGGAGGTTCAGAAGAAGACAAAAGAAGTGGTTGCGAAGGTGGACAACACTCAGTGAACGTTCACTCAGATTTGCAGGTGAAGGAATTCTCTTGAGGGTGAAGTCTCATGTGAGCTTTGAGGTTAAATTCATGATTGAAACGCTCTCCACACTGTAGACACATGAAACAGTTCTCTCCCGAGTGAGTCCTCATGTGGTACTAAGGCTTACTTTCTTTACGTGCAAAACTTTTCCCACACTGACAGCACATGAACTGTTTCTCTCCGGTGTGAATGGTCATGTGGTATCTACAGCTTAGTTCCAAGTTGTGAAGCTCTTTCCACACCGATCACATGCGAACAGCCTCTCTCCTGTGTGCATTCTCATGTGATAATTAAAGGTGTTTTTATGAGTAAAACTCTTTCCGCACTGAGCGCAGGTGTACGGCTTCTCTCCAGAGTGAAGTCTCATGTGGACTTCAAGGACATTTTTTCGAATGAAGCTCTTTCCACACTGTTTACAGATAAAGCGTCTCTCTCCAGAGTGAATCCTCATGGGACTTCCAGGTTTTGTTTTTGAGGGAAAGTCTTTCCACACTGTTGGCAGGTGAAAGGGCTCTCTCCAGAGTGAGTTCTCGTGTGGGAATTAAGGTTGCCTTTATGTGCAAAACTCTGTCCACACTGAGAGCAAGTGTAAGGCTTTTCTCCAGTGTGACTTCTCATGTGGACCGCAAGGTATCTTTTTTGAGAGAAACTCTTTCCACACTGTTGGCAGGTGTAAGGCTTCTCTCCGGTGTGAACTCTTGTGTGAATTTCAAGGTTCTCTTCAATATCCTTCAGCTCTTGACTCTCTTCAATCAAGTCTGAAGTAAAGAAACACAAAAATACAGAACCAGTTTAATAGCACAAAACAAACAGCCATCTAAACCAAGATCTAACATGAATCTAGTGTTAGTGGTTTCTGTAATCAACACTGTTACGTTCCTTGTTGTATTTGTTTGCCTTTGTATTTGTTGTTGTTTGTGTTGTCCTTTCTCTCTCTCTTTCTTTAGGGTTCCCTTGTTGGCTGTTTGAGTTCAGTGGTTGACCAATCAGGCTGGACCTGCCACCATAAAAGGGGCCGTATTTCAATGGCTTGTTGTCAGTCTTCCTGCTTTTCAGGCAGAGGGCATCTATCCATTCTTTTTGTCAACTGTGTTGTATTAATTTTTGTTATTTATTATTTGATTTGATTACCTGTTATCGCTTTATTAATTTGAGTGTTACCTAGACTCTTCAGATCTGTTTTAAGACCCAAGAGTACCTGTGACTGAAATCAATTTCAGGCTATGATCTTAACATGCTGATAATATACAGTAATACATAACTGATAGGAAACATAGCAATCATCTCAGCTGGGAAAAAATGCTGTGCCACCAAAGCATCCCCAAATACAACCAGATAGCCTTTTTTCCAGTTGGCTACAAACACTTTGGTGGACACGCGTTAATGGAATATTTATTGTTAAGTGTTTGCCTTTTCATTTATGCAGTATATGGAGTGGGGTATCTGAAATATTCCACTGCGTTCCTGTAGAAGTCATTTCTATAGTTGTAATCAGAAGTGGGGATTATGGAAATTGTGAATGAGCATGAGTGCCCCCTTTTTGAATGAATGAAATTTAATGTATGAAATACATTAAACCACTCAATATGACATTTACTAAATATATGAATGTTTTTGAAAATTTCGATAATAAAGGGGGAGTGCGATTACTGACAAGTTTTATTTTGGGGTGGAATAACCCTTTAACAAAATATATCTTTTATTTATTTAATTTTACAAGTTGTTGAAACAATGTTGTTTTGTATTTTATATACTTTTTTTTTTAAGCATGATATTTAACTTGCCATCTAACAACTGGAAGGCTGCATACAAGGGCTGTCCATCATTGCCGCCTCAATTTGAAGGATTTTGTGTGCTTCGCTTCAGCTGAATTTGAAAGCCTGTTTGAAGTCATATACTGAGGCAAAAAAAAACATTTTAATCACTTATCCCCATGTCGTTGCAAACACGTAAAAGCTTTATTCATCTTTCAGAACACAGTTTAAAATATTTGGATGAAAAAACTGGAAGGCTTGTGACTGTCCCATTGATTGCTTGAGTACCATAGCAGCTAAAAATAATAGCAATACTAAATGTTCTGTTTGGCATAGAGTAACTCTTTAAGAGGTTCTGCAAGGTAAAAGGTTTTCTCCGTTTTAATGATTTAGAGATTGATATTCATGCATTCTTGAAACTTTTGCCTTTATCCATCAGACCAGTCCCCCTGCATTATCTTCTTTTAAATGTTTTGTTTGTTTCTATTGTTTGGTGAGGATTTAATGACTTTTATTATTCAATGATTTTAATGCTTTTGCTCTGATGTTTTGGCTGTTCTGCATCTTGCTGAACACTCATTGCTTTTAAGGTGCTATATAAATAAACTTGACCTTGACCAACCAGTATATATATAGCTTATATAAATCAATGTATGAGAAACACTGGTATTCCCTGTAGTGTACGTCTGATCTCAATTTTCCATGCCTCCATGTCAAAAAAGCATTTAATGATGAAAGACTCACATGACATTCTTCACCATTAATATGGTTTCATTTCAGTGAAACCTTTCAAGCTAAGACCAAAATCAGAATGAAAACCAACCTGTTTGTTTCTCAGTATCTTTCTTGTTTAACTCTGAAAACCTCTTCCGAATCTTCACGTCTTCAATCACTCAGTCTTCACTCACTCTTTAATAAACGCCATCTTTATAATAATAGTGTGAATGAACAGAGAAAAACAATCTCAAATCAAAAGCAGCTCCTAGTCCGTAGAGTAGCAAAGCACTCACTGAGGGAATAAGTCAGATAGATGGCCTTAAATGAGCAGATTATCCAAAAAACACTTCCATATATACTTAGGTACTGGTTCATAGATTACAGTTTAATGAGTTTAACTAATTCAGATACAATCAGAAACATAAATTTCTGACAATGACAATGTTCACTGTTTTATTTACAAGATATTCCACTCACTGTTTCATAGTGATTCAATTCTTGTTTACTATGAAGCGATTCAAAGAGAGAAATGACAAGCAGCTTTTCTTTTCAGGTTGATTCACTTTACTCCCAAAATAATCATGCAGTACATTTTAGAGCAAGCATTACAATTAATACGCCTCTTTAAAGTGAAACACAAACCTTCTTCAGCTGAATCACAGAAGCAGGGCCTGCATAGCATCCTTATGACATCACATCGCCGCGCCAAAATAAAAAGTTCTAACCAATGTCAGAATGCCAAAATGCTTAGAATTGCATTCTTTTTGAAATGCACATTTAAAGACGTTATCTGTCAATGTTCTTCTTTATGACTGCAGTAAGAGGAGATTTCTCAATGTTTTGTCAACCTGATGTATGCAGTATATTCACGCAAGAACAACTTGATTTTCAACTGCTGTATCTTTGTATTTGGCACAGTGTATCCATCCAAATTCTTCTGAAAAACCCAAAGGTACACTTTGAGGTTTTTGGAAAGCTCAGATCAGGGCATAAATGAGCCCAAACAGCACTGGTGAACGCCTGCATTGTTCAGGTCTCACAATTCCCACGTTCTCTGGCTCCCATCCCCATCTCTTTGGATCCACGTAGCATCCATAAAAGTACTTGAGATGTCCCTCTCTGCATCCTCAATGGCAGAGGCAAAGTCATATGCAATGATAAATATTTTGGGAGAACCACAACACACATTTGTTGATCTTTCTAACAAATACTTGCTAGTTAGCATTCTCCAAACTGCATTCTATAAAACTGCCATATACACTGACCTGAAGAGTACATAAAAGACGAATTGTCATATGGTAACAATACAGATGTTGCTTGTGCCAACACAGAATAAGTAGTCACTAGGTAGTTGCTGGAGGGAAAAATATCGGATCAAACAGCAAAAGATAAAAATATTAGATAAGTAGAAGTGCAGTAGTCACTGTAAGTTTGAAATCAGAAATCATGGAATCATGCTACATAAAATTATGAGTGCTATATTTGGAATAAAGTTCAAATGGACAATCATACAATCATTTAATCTTGTGTTTAGAATACTCAACGCACTTGCTACTCTAAAGCAAATTAGACATCAATGTTGGTAAAGATTGTGTATTCGATTCTGCCATTGAATTTCAGTAAGTGGATCAACATTCACTATTGATCGGACATATTAACAAAAATATTTAGTTCAACGTTGAAATAGCACAGCTGATTATTCAACTTAAAAGTATGTGGTGATGCAGGGTGATCTGTTGTGGTTAGTAAACAGACGTCCTATGGACTGAGTCTGACACAAACAAACTTGAGCGATTTATTCAAAAATTTTACAAAAATAGTGAAATGCAAAATGTCAAGCAAACATATTTAGATGTCATTAACACACCTGTAAATACCACCACATTGCAGTAAATTGCCTTCAAACACACACACATGTTTACTATATTCATACCTTTTGTCTGAATGCACACACAAACACACACACTTGACTTATTCTGAACCTCACAAACCTCTGTCTCCATACTGCTCCAAGATTCTTCTCTCATCTTCTTGAGACTGCAATTTCTTCAATGACAGAAACCCCATTTTGAGGTTAACTCTAATCCTTTAATACACTGAACCTAATAGTCAAAATATCATAGAATATCACCAAATAGCCCATTTTAACCAGACCTCCTCAAACTAAAGCAGTTCCTTCAGACGTTTACGATGTTTGAATACTAAGTCTTGCCTGCAGACCCAGAACACACAGGAGAGGATCTGAAATCAGTCTCACGCTTGTCAACAAATAAGGAAGAAACAATAAAAGAAAAGACAAAGAAAGAAGATAAAAAATGAATTGAGTACCATTATTACCACATAAACTTACCATAAGCAGCAAGGTGTATATGAAAACAGCCAAATGTGATAATCTGGTTTCCTTTGATACATGAGAGAGAGATGATCAGTAGAACATGAAGCTCTACTATATATTATCCATGTGATCACTGACAATAATCAACAAAGGGAATAATAAAAGTGTGATCCAATATACTGACACCTACAAACCCAATTATGTATCACAAAGATAAAACATGCTAAAAAAAAACTGAAGACTTTATGCACTGGATATTTTCGCTGAAAGTCTGTCTTGTGCCACCAGCTGGTTCAGGAGGATACCACAGCCTCTTGTTAGACCACCATAGTCTCAAAAACCCTACATGTCCCATTCTTACAGTAGAGAGATCTCTGTTGAGAAAATGCTACTTCAAGAAAGTATGTAGGACTCGAGAAAAGCTCTCACAAAGTCATTGAAGAGGAGTGAGGATGATGAAGATTGGAAATTCTGAAGTCCATTCTTTCTGTGATGAATCTGATCAGCTGACAGACCAAACGAGAGAGCTGGTAGACCTGCACACGAACTAATGATGATGAAGATGGACAATCTGACCCTCATCTCTCCACCTGGTCAGCTTCTTCAGCTTCCATTCAAAGGATAATTTTCCATATTCTGGTCTCTTTCTGTTTGCTTAGCTGAAAATATATGATCTAATAAGTACTGTATGTTATGATTCCTTTCAGAAGATACAACATAACAACAATACACAGGAAGGTTGAAAACATTCATGAATTAGTCTTTACCTGAATATATTCAACAGATTTCTACAGCACCGTGCTCATCATGATATGAAAACATTCAATCTTGGCTGATATAACACTCCCTTTCTGTCTTTTTTCTACTGGTGGTTTCTGGTTGTTGGTTTGGCACTTGATCTCAGTCTGCCTGATATCTCAGTGTCCTCTGACTGGTTAGTTAGTAAGAGACAGTCTTACTTAAACCATGATGTATAAAGAACAAGAATGATGCGAACAAGAAACTCTGGCAATTTAGCCATTAAAGTAAGTTGAGACTGGTAGATTTTCTTAATTAGCTAATCAAAACTACAATTTTTTTTCATCTGTCCTGGTATACAAGTTCATAATTAATGTAAATTTTCTTCAAAATAAATAATTAATTCCAAAATTAAGATGGTAAGCCCACTAGTAATGATTCTCCAAATGACCAAATATTACTAAATCTTTCTAAAGAATCTACTAATTATTTGGATCTTTGAAACGTGTATACTGTAGTTCTTATTAGTTCTTGGGAGGGGTATAATAAAATATAATAATATAATAATAATAATAGTTACTGATTAGTTAATAGAGAACTACCACATTCGAGTGCTATTACTTATTAATTCATTAATCAGAGTTTCTTGTTACTCAGTTGTGTGAAGTTATTCATTAATGATGGAACTGTATTCTAAATTGTTAAGAAATGTTTTACAGTAAACATAAATGTGCAGATTTGTGCAAATTGTAGTTCTTTAAATATTAAAATTACTTTTTAATGCAAATGATAGTCGAGGCTGCAAAGAAGGCTATTCAGCCAGTTAAGAATCAGATATACAGCATTTTGAGATATTTGCTCAGCTCAGATAAACCAAGAGATAAAAGCTTCGAGCAGTGGTGAACTTTTGAAAACCACTATAACCTCAAAACAAGCGCAGTTTTAGAATAATTCCTCAGAAAAGACAGCTGGGGATGATTTGAAGGGTTAGTTGACCTCAAAATTAATTTTTGTCATTAATCATCGTTCCAAAACCAGTAAGACATTTGTTCTTCTTTACAGAACACAAATTTAGATGCTTTTCCACATTGGATCCCACGAGCATGGCTTTCTCTCTCTGTGTGGGTCTTAAGGTGTTCTTTAAGGCGCGTGATGATCGCCTGAAACTCACGAGCATGGCTTCTCCCCAGCGTGGGTCATCATGTGCTTCCTTCTGTGTGAAGTTCTTCCAGCACTGATCACATGTGAACGTTTTCTACGCGTAACCTGAAGACTCGCTCTTTGGGGAAACTCTTTCTAGACTGTGTGTATGGATCTTTTCTTGTGAAGCTCTTCTTCTCTCACTGATCACATGTATGTACACGTGTGACGATTAAGACCTTGTTTGTATGTGTGAAACTCTTTCCACACTGAGTGCGGGTGAAGATTTTTGGCTTTTCTTTCCTATAAACATGTCTTTTTTGGGTTCCTCCACTTCACTCAGTTCTTCACTCCTCTCTGATAAAGTCTGAAAGATGACGTAAATGAATGTCCCTCCTCTTACTGCCCCTGAACATAGCTTTTGAATGTTTCTCTAATAACAAAATAAATAAAAAAATTCTAAATTATAAAATTCTCTCTTTTGGTGACAATCTTTGTCCAATACAGAGTAGTTAACAATTTTTAATTCACCAATTTTAATTTTTCCAGTCTTTTATAATGGTTCACTGATGTGGTAAAGCATAACATGTCCACTCTGTTATGCTCATTTCTATTGTAAACTGATTTTTTAGTAATGTAATTCTGAAAATATCTTGTAAAAACAGGCAAAAAATCTTCCTCTGTGATCATTAGGCAGTGAGTACGTTATTTATCTCATGAGTAGCAATAGCTGATTATAGATAAAATGTCCCCTGTTACTGTCCACTGTACTGTAACGTTTGATGTAAAAATTGCACAATGTTGTTTAAAGCATGTACTTATAATTAATGTGTTCTGCATTTAAAATAAAGAGTTGCCTCTCAATAGTATGCATATCATAGAAATGGTGCTGTTGTTCGTTGCTGCAGAAAATCAGGACTTGTCTTGATGCAGACCCTAAAAGAAGGCAATAACAAAAAGGAGAGGTGGAGAAAAGACATAAAATGTTAGATCTTAGCTTTGCTAATTAGGTAGAAACTGTGATAAATGATCTTGACTTCATAATTTACAATTTGTGTGTGTGGGACTTTTATTTTGGTATGATGTTATGATGTCATTAGTCTGCGCTTTCCTCTGCATCTGTTGTGATTAGTTGGAAGGGTTAGTGATTAAAAAAAACATTTACAGCAAGTTTACTTCACAACGCAAACTGTTCACTCTGTTTAATAGTTTTTACAAGTGCTGATGTAAAGTTAATGAATTAACATTCATTTTAACACTGTAACACTTTATCTTTTGATTATATGCAGGTTATTCAGTAAAGCTCATCCACTCATGAATCAGTTTATCATAAACTTCAGTGTTTGGACTCTATTATAAAGATGAAGTTGATTAAAGAAGAGACTGAAGATGTGAAGATTGAAGAAACGTTCAGAATCAAAGAAGACACTGAGGAACAAACAGGTTTGTTTTCTTTCTCATTTGCCTGGCTGTACACATAAAAGCATAGTGTTTCTGAGCGCAGATCCAAAGGTGTAACATACTTGAGAAATGTTCTTACTGTACTCCCTATTACTTTGGGGATTTGTATTTTACTGATTCTAAATAAAATATTCTCTACATCCTAAAGAAATGTAATGGAGTGTAATTGAATGTGAGACAAAATAGCATAGTCTTCACTGAAATAATCAAACATGCTTTGTTTTTTATTTCCGTCACATAGATTCTGAAATGATTCTGATCCAGTGTTAGGCTTTAAATCATGTTTATGTTCAGGCAGAATCGTTACACAGACGACGCAGACCGCCCGGTGTTCGGTTTATTCTGTTCGGTTTATTGAAAGGTTTATCCCACCCTCTCAAGTAATTACAATTTAATTAGATTTGAACATTTTTATTCTGAATGAGGTATTAATATGGAGCATTTCCACCTGTAAACGCACCAGTGAGTCAGAAAATTAAAATATAAAAGCTGCACAGATCCAGTATATCTGTTACACACTTATTAACTTTGTTAATTTAAGACACTGACTGCTTTACATGAATAATCACAAACCACCACATTTTCTAATACTTTTCTTAATCTAAAACTCACTTTTGAAGCTTCACTTTCTGCTGCTCTGTCTCTGAGCGCATTCACACATTCTCTTTTCCCAATCAAAAAAAAAAACATGAAATAACATTAATAAATTCAGCCTGTCCCATTTGCCAAGGAAAGTCATGTTACGTGATTTTACTGATTTGTATGTGATATTAGGCTTTTTAATAAGAATGGGTAGGGCCTTATGATTTCTGGGCGATGTGGAAAAACAGACGGAATATAGGCTAAAAATGCAAGTGATAGCGGCTGGTGTCTATGTTCAACAGAGCACACTTTTAATTTCTACTTTACACAGACCATCATATTGCACATTTATTCTTGTTGCAGGTTCACATTTATACATTGTTATATGCTTGAGCTGTTTTAGTGCAGCCGTTGTCACCGGGTGAAGAATCACACAACAAGGAGAGCTCAAAATAAAAGAAGCCCCGAAGGGTGGTTTTATTTACAAAAACAAAAGTGCAAAAGTCCAAACTGTGCTTTGGGTGCTATCTCTATAGTGGGTGTGTGTGCTGTGCTCCAGTGGAGCTTATCGTGTCACAAACTAAGTGTCCTCCTGGTCTTGTAATCACATGAGGAAGGGGAGAAATAGGGTGGGTGTGGGAGTGACCCCTGATACACCCGCAAAAGCTGCCCAGATCCAGAGAGACCATCTGTTGAAGAAAGTTGAAGTCCTGAGCGCAGAAGCAACCATCGGGTGACTCTGGCATTGGTATCTTTCCGGCCCGTGAGCACCCAGTCCTGTATCGGAGGCATTCATCTGCAGCAGGGAAGGGGGCAGCTGAAATCGTGGTGCCGGAGCAACCGAATTCCGAGGTAAGTTCCGCCCTTTATCTTCTGGAAGGCCTCCTCCTCTGCAGACTCCCTAAAGTGCCCACACAGCACTTTCTCTGGCTTGCCCCTTCCTGGTCAGATCTGTCAGGCTAAAGAGGAGAAGTTGGGCACATAAAACAGCGAAAATACCCTGCCCACCTCCCAAGAAAGCTTTGTGCCGGGTGGGAGGGGACTCGGGGCCTTCCAGACTGCTTCCACTGAGCTCTCTCCTGGGAGCCATCACGAGGCCTCTCTCACTTACCTGGAAACCCAGGTACTTCACTTCGAGAGCTAGAAATGGCATTTGCAGGGGTTGGAGGTAAGTCCAGCCCTACAGAGCTCCGGGAAGGCACCTCAGCAGACGCTCCAGGTTCGAGATGTACGGGCCCTTCCTCAGTCGATCCAACAGCACGCCCACCTGAGGCATGGGGTATCTGTCGACCCAGATACTTTGAGGCAACAGAAGTTGTTACGCAAGCGGAGGTACCATCAGGTTTCGGGACCATCACGCATTGGGCTGGACCATGGTTCAGTTACCCCCAACATCAGTATCTATTGGACCGAATAGCTTGACGGCTTGCAAGTTCAGGGACAACGTATGGATCCTGAAGCCTCCCTGAGCATCTTTAGGCCAGCGGCTGACTAGCTAAATATGAGGGCCGTGCAGGGGCTCTAATCAGTGCACTTACCTTTTAGTCTTGTATAAACCTGAAATATTGCCAAATGAGTGATGTGGCAACCCTCACTGCCAGCATACTATTTATTTGTTTTCATAATAATGTTTTGATGACTGTTTCTTTGTGCTGTTAATCTAGGCTAACTTTCATTTGTCTTTTTAATTATAGAGCTCCACTTTGAAAGAGGAGAGCACAGTGTCGAATGAAACAGAAGAGAAAGTAAAATATGAAACTCACCATGTTTTTATAACTGGAAAAGAATCTCTCAGTTGGCTACAGACTAAAGAAACTTTCTCACAGAAAACAACTGATAGAACAGGAACTGGACATTTTTTGACCCCTCTCCAGTGTGAAGTCTCAATGAACACATAAACATTACATCATTGTAAGAAACACCCTGTTCACACTGGAGAAAAGCGTTACATGTGCCATCAGTGTGGAAAAGATTCAACCAAAGAGGAGACCTTAACCGCACATGAGAGTTCACACTGGAGAGAGAGCCTTACACCTGCCAACAGTGTGGAAAGAGTTTCAAACAACACGAGACCTTAAGAGTGCACATGAGAGGTCACACTGGAGAGAAGCCTTACACCTGCCCAGAGTGTGGAAAGAGTGTCAAAGAATATGGATACCTTAAAGTGCACAAGCGAGAATTCACACTGGAGAGAAGCCTTTGCACTTGCCAACAGTGTGGAAAAGGTTTTACTCATGAAGGAAACCTCAACAGGCACATGAGATTCACATCTGAGACAAACCTTTGCCTGCCAATGTGTGTGTGGAAAAAGTTTGTCAAAAAGTAGACCTTACCAGGCACATGAGAATTCACACTGGAGAGAAGCCTTTTCACCTGCCAACAGTGTGGAAAGTGTTTCGATCTACATGGAAACCTTAAAGTGCACATGAGAATTCACACTGGAGAGAAGCCTTGCACTTGTCAACAGTGTGGAAAAGTTTCCTCTCATGAAGGAAACCTTTACAGGCACATGAGAACTCACACTGGAGAAAAACTTTTATTTGCCAACAGTGTGGAAAAGTTTTACTCAAAAGAAAGCCTTAAAGTGCACATGAGAGTTCACACTGGAGAGAAGCCTTCGCCTGCTCTGAGTGTGGAAAGAGTTTCAATAGACAAAGAAAACCTTAATGACCACATGATGATTCATGTACAGGAGAGAGTCCTTTTATCTGCCAACAGTGTGGAAAACGTTTCACTAGAAAAGAAAGCCTTTGACAGACATGACAGAATTCACTCTAGAGAGAAGCATTGTGTGTGCCTTCTCTGTGTGAAAAAGTTTCAACGAAAAGAAGTCTTAACAAACACTTGAGAATTCACACTCAGAGTTTCTTCCCTGCCAACAGTGTGGAAGTCTTACCTAAAAATCAAACCGAAACAGGCACATGAGAAAATTACACTGTATATTTTAAATCAGTATTGGTTCAGTAGCAGTTTTTAATTCAGTGGTTCAGCATGATGTGACACTGCATGCAGAACGATCTTTGTATGACATCAAAGTACGGGTCAAAGTGTTTCAAAGCATAAGCATTTGTTGATCAGCAGATCGCTCAAATTGAACACACCACCTAGTAGTTGTCTCTTTGTTCTGTTGGGTTTAATAAGGATTGAGCTAAACTCTGAAGGACAGTGGCGCTCAGGGCTGTGTTTCAGTCCATTTTTTTGTGCTTCATTCTCAAATGTCCCTCTGCGACTTGTTTACTCGATATATCGTCACTGATTATGTAGCATAATTGCCCACTACTGGCAGAACCCCTTGCTATGGGATGAATGTCCCAAGCCCTTGATCACTTACTATTCACTATAGAGTTGGATTTACTGTTTACATTGTTCTACCTTTAAGAATTAGTTTAGTACAGCAGCATTCTGTATGTTTGGGCTGTTACAAATGTTAAAAAAATATTTATTATAGAGTTGTACGGGTTATGAATAAATTAAACGCGATATACTTCCAAATGAATCCCCAGGCAAATTTGCTGTCCCACCTGATATAAGGTGTAGTGGTATTTCACTGTTGCATGACACTGCAGAGAATTCATTATGATTGGGAAAGGACTTTAAAAGGTTTAAAAATAAAGTTGTTAAAAGCTTGATTCTTTCTAATCCTTCTTATATAATTGCCAAGATGGGAAAGTTCTGACTCTTTAGAAGTAGAAATAAATAGATACTTGCTTAGATCAAAGATAGATATTGCCTTCTCACTCTACATGCTGTGCTGCTGATAAACGATATAATTTCATTTTGTTGCTTTATATGAATAAATATGATGAACAATACAAAGTGTTTGGCTTGACATTTATTAAAACAATAAATACTCATGATAGCTGGAACAATCTTTGAATAATTTAAATACATAATCTCTACGAACCAGATTTAATACTGTCATACCTCCATTAATTGACTGGACATTATCACCTCACTTCTCTGCAATCAAGTTATGACTTTCTGACCAACAGACTCTGAGCATGTTACTGGGCCAGGCCACATCTGTCTACTACCATCACGCCTCAACTACTGGCACAGATACAATCTGCCTTTAACACCACTACGGCTAAGGAGCCATTAGGAAGAAGAGAAGAGGCACACATGATTCCATCTGCTACATTAATGGATAGTCTATTCCTACTTCCTGGGTCCCAGAGGACCAGCAAACTGTCCTGACTGGGCCATCTACAGCCTGGTCAAGAAGGCCACCATCTCCTGTTCTTGAGAACCCTAAAGAAGAACCAGCCGCCCCCAGCATCCCATAGAACTCTACCGCTGCACCATCAGCTGCACCCAAAGTTCATCATCTCCCCACTGCCCTCAGTGTCCTGTCTCATTTATACACGAAGTGGACTCCTTTCCAGATGTCATTCCTGAGCTGAAGCAATTTTCTACTTACCTTGAAAACTTGTCTTGTCTCTCAGATTCTGTATGTTCCAGTCCCAGTATTCCCTCCTGTGGTGTGTACTCCAGTTCTCTACTAACAGTTCCAAGTTGCTGGAAAGCGATCCTGTTCGAAAAAATGTTCAAGCTGGAGTCTCCGCTATCTCCAGCCAAAGGAACTTTCAGATCTCATACCTGCCTTCTATCCTGGCTATCTGCTTCAGTCATTCATGATTCAACTTATTATTTCAACTTATCTTGAGTCTAGGATCCATTTTGTATAATAATTCTGAGGCACCATTCATTCCATCACTATACATTATTAGACTTTCAGTGCTGCAATAAATTGATTAAACAGGAATACCTCTCTGAAGGAATACTGGTAGCAGGAAGAATGCAGAGAAACTTTGAGCAATCGTAGCAAGATGATTTCTTGCAAATGCATCTGCTCTTCTTGATTTTAATAATGCCCAGTCTTTGACTTCAGTCTAGGGCTTTATGCATAAGAGTCATCCATAGTATTCAAGTGCAATGACATAATGTATGAAGCATTTTGGGTAAAATGGGTTACACATTTGTTTCTGAATGCTAATCTTGCTGTGCAAAGTTATCATATAACCTCTT
The DNA here is from genome assembly GCF_018831695.1 of Puntigrus tetrazona. Taxonomy (NCBI): domain Eukaryota; kingdom Metazoa; phylum Chordata; class Actinopteri; order Cypriniformes; family Cyprinidae; genus Puntigrus; species Puntigrus tetrazona. The sequence continues at coordinate 3,709,156 of NW_025047681.1, forward strand.
GAGTAAGCTCAGTAAAAATAAAATCGCATTCTAATATATATTATAATATTTAACTGATCTTAAAGTATAAAATTCCTAATAAATTTGATTCATTTTTTTATTCTAATGTAAACTGGTAATTTTTGAAAATAAGTGGTATTAAGCAGGTTAAAATCTTTCTGTGATCATTGTGTAGTAGCATGTTGTTTAGCAATAGCTGATTTTAGATAAAATGTCCTTCTGTTAGCATCCAACGTACTATAACATTTAATGTCAAATGACATATGTTTAGCATGTAGCCTCTTTATATTTAATTTATTATGCATTGAAAGGGAAAGACCGTCTAAACAGTATGCATGCTACAGGGCTTGTCTGATGCAGATATACCCTCAATAAAAAAAGCAGAGGAGCTAAGAAGGGACATAAAGGAAGAAAGAAAATAAATAGTTAAGCTGTAGCTTTTCTGGTTATGTAGAAACTGTAATAAAATGATCTCGACTTCGTTGCAGTGTGTCATGTAATTTTGAAATGCTGGCTTGTCAACGGCTTTATTTTGGTACGGCGATGTGACGTCAAAAGTCCGCGCCGTTCTTTCGGCTGAAGAAAGGCTTGTGTTTTTAAGACACAGCGTTTTACTTCCACACTACAGCCCATGGTCAGTTTTAACAAACCATGTGAAAAGTTCATTCACAAGTGTTGGATCAACGTTGTAGGGATTACATGCGGGTTATTCAGCAAAGCTCGTCCTTCGTTCATGAATGAGTTCATCATAAACACGACTAGCCAGAACCACAATCAGAGACAAACAGTGTGATTTAGTTTGACTGATTCTCATCTTAAACAGGACAGTCTCAGCAGAAATGGAGTTTATTAAAGAAGAGACTGAAGACAAGATTGAAGAAACTGTCTAGAATCAAAGAAGAAGACACTGAGGAACAAATAGGTTTGGCTTTCTTTTCTCATGCCGCGATTATTAAAAGGCCAAGCTGTATGAAATAGCATTATATATATATTTTTAGAGTATTATATTTTAAATGTGTTTTCCTTAAAATTCAATACTTTGACTAGTGTGTCCAAAAGGCCCATTGACTTATTTAAGCAGGTTTTTTTATTATTATTATTAAAAGTTACAGTTTTCAAAATTGTTTAAATGAAAAGTTTATGATAAATGTTAGGCTAAACTCTAAAAATTAAAACTTATTAATTACTCACTTTCATGCTTCATAACGAGTTTACTATGGCTGCTCTGAATATGGCAAAATTCATGATCATGGGATTATTTTGGTCAATATTGTAATATGATTTTACATGATTATGAGGGACTCAGACGTTATATTAGTAATTTAAATATAGCAAAACAATTGCCATATATTTTTTGTGCGGGGATGCTGAATGTTTAGACTAATTTAGTGTCTAAAGAAATGTAATGTTGACTAATTTAGTTGAATGTAAAATAAAAATAAAATATATAGTCATTATTGTGATAATTAAACATGCTTTGTTTTTATTTAAAACTGCAGGAAGTCTTCATTGGGCAGGAGGATTATATTAAGCAATTCTAGAGTATGGGTGAAGGATTTTTTATTACTTGCTTTTAAAATCTTACAGATCCACATACTTCCTGCACACGATTCTCGCTCAACTGTTTGTGACTGCTCGCTCTTACTCTCTTACTTCAGGAGGACTGGCGGACGTTTGAGGTCACTGACCTCTGCTGTGTGCAAGGGCTATATCCTGTTTGCCTCCCAGCACTAGAAGAGCCTTTCTTCCTGAAAGATGTTCAGCAAAAAGGCCTTTCAAAGACAACGTTATTGCCTGGTAAAACTCAACACGCCTTGAAGACAGCGTGGCTCTTGCTTCAGACGACGACACCCGTGGTGTTTCTACGCGGTTGTTACCCGCTGATGGTCATAATCTTCTTCCTCTGGCGTGCCTGGGCACTCACACGCTGAGGTGGCGCTTGAGGATGAGTCTTCTCCTCAGCAGGAGAGGTGGTCATCTCGGAGGATGGGCAGGTTCTGTCACCTGGAAAGGGAAATGGAGCTTTAGGTCTTGTCTCATCCCAGCTGCAGGCAGGTGGGCCTCCATTTGCCAGGCACAGATGGTTTCTGAGCTCCACAAAGGGGCAGTCTGACTCATGTGGGGTATCAGCTGATCCTCTGGGGCCCCTCCTGATGATCATAAGTCAATCGGGCTGCATCGAAGGTGAAGAGATTTCTGAGATGAAGATCCGTTGGCCTGCATCTACTAGGCGCTCACCGCATTGATAATGATCTCAGGGAAATGGGTGGCTGCAGCTTCTGTCGCTACGAGCGCCAGAAACTGTTTGGTGAGGTTCGCTGGCGATGCAGTTGTGTCCAAATACCGCTACTAATTTCTGTAGCTGCCATTGCTCTCCTGAGCCTGTAGGCACTTGACGGCTCTGATCGGCACTCAAAAAAATATTTAACACCAAAAGTTAAAACTCAGGTAATCTGCCTGATGTCAAATTTCCATCCAATTAAATCACATAAATTCCCACGCAAAAATTTACGCGAGCTTGCTTCTCACCTGCCTCCATGTTCAGTTAATGTAAATGAATTAAATACATTTCATGATAACTGATGAACTGGATTTATGCTTGCTTAATTTACATAAACTTTATTTATTTTCAATAAGTTATTGCTACTTGCTTCATATAGTCAATTATATTCTTTCTTGTATTAAAGTAGTCAAAATAAACTGCATTTCTTCTAAAACATTTATTGTAATCGCCCATCAATCAAAAGTAACATTCAATCTGACCAAAAATAGAAGATATACTGCAGCAGCTTGACAAATAAAGCCAACTGTTTTCAAAGTTTAAAGAATCCTTCAAACACAGTCTTCCAATGGTTATGTGTTTTTAGTTTTACTTAACATTTTGAGCAGGATCAGCAAGGAACTATACTTAAACATCAGACATTCATTTCACATTTTCTGGTATGTAACACTGTAATAAGATAAACAATGTGGCCTGATCTATAACACAAAATACAAAATGTAAATGGTCCTTCTCTCCTAAATATTTGTTAAAACAATAAGGGACTACATAATGAAAAGTAAAAAAAAAGGTGAGAAATAACACTTTACTAAGTAAGTGAACAAGTACACTTGTGTGTATGGAACACACTATATTTTAGTTAAATAAATAAATCTTACTATAATGAAAATGAGTGCTCCAACTGAGACATGTGGAAAGTCATACGTAGGAGGTCTTCAAATAAAGAAGATGACAGAGAATTTGAGTTTTTAATAAAATCACAACTTGCAACCTTTGTATACTCATAACTGTCAAAAAGAGAGAAAAGATGAACCTCGAATGAAGGAAATTAAACGAAAAGTTGAAGATTTGTTTAGCCGAAATCCTTGAACGTTATATGTTCATTTCCAGAAGTGACCGTGAGTCCAGATAAAAACAAAACAAACATGCAAGCGTATCTATTTAAAGTTAAATGGAAAATGATATACATATTTCAACGAGTAGTAACGCTACATGCTAGCAAGGGTGGAAATATCTTAACGCTAACAAAAAGTGCAGTGACAGGAATCAATATCGATTACACTTAAAGAATCAAATCATAAAAATAGTTGATGGTTTAAGTCTGCATCCACAGTGAAATGCAGGTACATCTTACCTTTGTATAATTTCCTCACAGCTCTTCATTAATTGCTACCATGAGTTCCATCGCCTAGTCACCCGCTCTTCGTTTTTTAATCTAAAAATGTGCATGCGCACATCTGCATTTGCGCTTACTGCACACAAATTAGGAGTAGTTTATTTAATTTGATCAGGTTGGTTTGTCTGGTCGACTGATAAGACACTTATTCTTGGGCATGCTACTTGTCCTAAACTGGCCTTTTGCCACACGGTGAGAATTTTGCCTCAGAATCAGACAGGATGCTATCTTGCTCAGCCGCAACTACTGCTTTTCCCCACCTGGCTGGCCAACGGCAAGCCCCAGTCAGCTTACCCAGAGGCTGCCCCGCTCAGGCAGACAATGGCAGCCTCTCCCATCTAGGCAGCGCGTAGAGTCATTGCAGGGTGAGCAAGGCCACCACCAAACCTGTGAAACACAGATGCAAGCGGCCTTTAGATATGTGACTTTGGGATGGAGGGAACTGCTCTTTGGGAGATTGTGATTACACCACAGGGCTGGGCAGAGAATCCAAAATCTCATCATAGAGGAGAGTTTGTTTTTTTTTGTTTGTTTTTTTTTATATCTGGGTGCCCAGGAGAGGCTGAGGCTGTGGACGGCCAGTCCCATATCACACTCACTCTCCTCTAGGAAAGCGAGCAGCAGGGGCATGCTGGGAGTACGTAATCAACAGACTATCCATCCTTACTTCAGCTGGAACAAGAGCTGCGTGACACACTTATAACCCGCTTTGACCGGCCGTGCAGATACTCTTGAGCCGGGTCCCTAAGTGCCTTTCCCTCACTGCCCCACCACGGTACGTCGGTGGTTCTGCCTAAGCCATTAGCCTAGCCCTCCTGATGCTTACTGGTGCTTTCCCGCTGGCCTGGGATCAATTGACTGCTATACATTCAGCTTGACCGGCGTGAGCCTGGTCGGAATCTCGAACTGAGTTTGCTTACATCAGTGTACATTACGGATGTTCCTGTCTTGCATGGAGATTGGCGGTCCTTCAGGTGAAGGCTGATGCTATAGTTTGGGTCCTTCCAGCCGATAAGGAGGACGGGTTTTACAGTTTTACTTCATAGTGCCTAAGAAAGGCAGGTTACAACTCGATCCTGATCTAAGTAGCCCTGAACCACTTCACAAGCTCCTGTTCAAGATGTTGACGAGAAATGTACTTTCTAAATACTGTCCATGACTATACTTTCAGAGACTTCACAGAAAGCGCTGACTTCTGCATGTCCTCGTTTACTAGAACATGGACATTCCCAGTGTTCTAGTCTTAGTGAATGGATAGGTAATTAATGATAGTAGATGGGTTTCTTGTAGAGCCCATTCACGCGCAGACTGAGGGCTCCCACAGGATACTGGAAGAGGTATTGTCTCAAATCATGCACCCCTTGCATTACTACAAAGACTTATTGGGTTTGTATTAACAAACAGTGTTGCAACCACAAATGTTTTGGAGTAGATGTCAAAGTGGTTGCTAAGCAAGAAACAGGTAAACAAAGTTGTGGAGTAATTTACAAAGCCTAATCCAATCTGAATCAAGGACCAAAACTATCTGTTTCATACAATGTTTTGATGCCTGTTTCCTTGTGCTATTCATTCTGGGCTAATCTCTATGTCTTTTCATTACAGACTCTGTTGGGCTGAAAAAGAGAGCACAAAACCAAATGAAACGGAAGGAGAAAATACAACATGAAGCTGGATCATGATTTTAAACTGAAGAATCTCTGTTCACTACAGACTAAAAATACTTTCTCTCAGAGGCAACCTCAGAGAACCGAACTGAAAGTTTTGACCCCCTCTTCAGTGTGAAAATCAGTCCCATTGAACATGGAGACCTTGGCACACTGTAAAGAAACACACTGCTCCAGCACTGGAGAGAAGCCTTACACGTGCCCCAAGGAGGTGGAAAAAAAAAAGAGTTTTGATCTACATGGAAACCTTAAAGGGCATACAATATGAAAATTTGGCACTGGAGAGAAGCCTTATACCTGTCAACAGGAAAAGTTTCATCATGAAGGAAACCTAAAGTACATGAGAATTCACACTGAGAGAAGCCTTTATCTGCCAGCAGTGTGGAAAGCTGCACATAAAGTGAATGAAGTGCATATGAGAGTTCACATTGGAGAGAGAAGCTCATAATCTGTCGCCAACAGTGTGGTGTTTCACCAAAAAGAAGCCTTAATGATCACATGAGAATCTACACTGGAGTGAAGCCCTTACACCTGCAAACAGTGTGGAGTTAGTTTACTCATGATGAAAAATTTTAAAGGTACATGAGAATTCACACTGGAGTGAAACCTTACACATGCGTAACAGGAAGGTTTCAATAGAAAAGCAGTTTTAATGACTATATGAGAATTCACACTGAGAGAAGCCTTGACTTGGTAACAATGTGGTGCTCACTCATGACGGAAACTCTTACAGGCACATGAGAATTCACTGGAGAAAAGCTTCATCTGCAACAGTGTGGGAAAAGTTTTACTCAAAAAGAAAGCCTTAGTGCATATGAGAGTTCACACTGGAGAGAAGCCTTGCGCCTGCTCTGGAGTGTGGAAAGAGTTTTGATCTACGGGAAACCTTAAGGTACAAGGAGAGGTCACACTGAGATGTGTTCTTTGCATCTGCAAACAGTGTGGAAAGTTTTATCTGTGAAGGAAATCTTGTGCGCACATCAGAGGTCAAGCACTGAGATAAGCTCCTTTACCTGCCTACAGTGTGGAAAAAGTTTTACTCAAAAAGGAGACCTTAATAGGTGCCATGAGAGTCCACACTGGAGAGAAGCCTTGCACCTGCCAACAGTGTGGAAAGAGTTTCAATAGAAAACAAAACTTAATGACTATATGGCACCACAGGAGAGTCCTTTTTATCTGCCCACAGTGTGGAAAGTTTCAACCGAAAGGAAAGCCGTGAATAGACACATGAAAGTTCACACTAGAGAAAAAGCGTTATGAGGCCAAGGAGTGTGAAAAAGTTTCACAGAAAAAGGAAATCTTGGTCAAGCACATGAGAATCTACAGAGAAAACCTTACATGCCCTCAGTGTGGAGGAGTTTGATCTACATGGAAGACTTAAAGCCCATATGAAAGTCTGCTACACTTTAGAGAAGAACTTCATACATGCTCCTCAATGTGGAGAAAGTTTTAGCCAACACGGAAGACTTAAAGTCCACATGAGTTCACATTGAGAGTCTCTTCCTCACAACAGTGTGGAAAACTTCACTAAATATCAAATCGTGAATAGTGATACATGAGAAAATTATACAGTATATTTTCAAATCAGTAACTATTTTTTAATTCAATGGATTAGCGTGAGGTGACATCAGACAGGTGGTCCATCAGCGATGTGACATCAAAGCACTCATGAGTGTTTCAAAAAGCATATGATCTGTTTGCTCTCTTACTGTGTCTCATGGTACTTGATGTCATACACTGATTACTCAAATCTTGTTTCAAACTGAATCTCACTCTAGTAATTGCCTTGCTCTGTTGAGTTTTGAAGGCTTGAGCTAAACTGCAGACAGTGGCGCCCACGGCCATTCCATTTTTTTTTATGTGTTTACTTGCAAACGCCCCTCTGACTTGTTTACTCAGATGTACTGATTATGCTGCATAAGTGCCTACTACTGGCAGAATCCCTTGCAAAGGGATGAACTAGATGTCCGGCCAGGGATACAAACTTAATTCCTGTAGGGCCGAGTCCCTGCAGAGTTTGATGCAACCCTAATTAAACACACCGGATTCAACTAATCAAGTCATTCAGGTTTAACTGAAAAATAATACATAGCATGTGTGCCTTATAAATGTATTTAGTGCAGCATTCTATATGTATGTAAGTATGCTTGGGCTGTTATATATTTACGCAAAGTTATTTAGTATACAGTTACTTTGAAAAGTTCTTCTAAAAGGTTTAAAGTAAAGGCTAAAAGTTGATTCTTTCTAATTCTTTTATTTTGGTATTGCAATTTTGTATTAATTTTCAAAATAGATGGTTTTTCTGCTCATTATTTTGATGTTATATAAACATTTGTAAATAAACTTGGTATGGTATGAAATTGGGTAAGGAAATACCATATCGTAAATTAAAGTGAGCATTATCACAATTACCAACATTATCACGGTTTTGTTCAGATAACCCTGTTTCTTAATATTTAAAATAAAACTGATACACTGAACACATTTCAATGAGTTTCCACTTTCAAAACACAAAGCCTGCTCCGGACCAGAATACTCAAACGAATTCCGACTCCAGTGACGACCCACTGAGAATGTTGGCCTGCTGGCTAATGCTAAACGAATATTTAGTAAATTATATATTTAGTAAAAAGTCTGTGAATTAGCAAGCACGATACAGATAGTGTGATATGCTCTGGTAGAAATCCATGACTTCCATCAAAAGTGAGTTTGAAAATCAGACCTCAGCATTCTAGCTGACAATTTAGACTTTCAGTCCATCATAGAGAGCAGCTTTCCACTCCTGTATGCTGTATAACCTCACACACAAAATGTTAACAATATTTATTTCTGAAAAGTATAAGATGTGTGTTGTAGTCTGCACTCAGTGTAAGGCTTCTAAGAATGTATTTTAAAGGATTTGGAGGGAATTTGTGATCTCTTAAATCACCCAATGCTGCTGTGTACAGAGGTCCTAAATAAGTTTAATAGCGGTCATGTGGTGGCCAAAACTTTAGGAATCGGTCTGTTATGGTTGAAGGTTGTACCTGCAATGTACAAAGGTTCTTCTTGCGCCTTTAAGATATGTTTCATTACACTAACTAGATTTTCCAAAAAGACAAAGCCGATGGTAGTTGTTGTAGTGATATCTTCCAGTTGTGCTTTTGTTTCTTCTATCCCACTTCTGCCATCATGTTATGTTTTACATGGGTTTTCAGGCGTATATTAAATGACACGACACCAGGGCTATAATAATGGGATTCAGATTATTTACTGAAATCAGCTGCTGATGACATCACATGGGTATAGGTAGTACACCATTCAAAATACATGAATATAAAGACAACTGTCCTTCCAAACTATGCCCATAAAAGTCATTTGTCCAAATCCTCAAATATGATCCATCAGAGCATTTTCATGTTAATGTTTTGTACTCTTTTTATTTGTGGTGTGATTCCAGTTTCTGGTAGATCAGTTGATAGGGAATCTTTTATTTGATGATAAGTAATCATAAGGATTATAGAAATACCATTCAGAGAAATGTACATTTTGGCAAACTGTGGTTAAGTGTACTATAATTATGATTTCGTAAGGGGTGAATTTAGGGAGGTGTTACTTCATTCAGATGAACTACACCTAGTAAACATACAAATTACTATGAGAACGGTGTAAAACGTCCACATGCTGCAATAAATAAAGCATAAGCATTGCAATGATAGCTATATGTCATTTCCTGTATGACAAATAATACAAATGATGACACTAAAAATGAATTTTTATAAGGTGCTTGTACAAAACGACCCCATGTTAGAGGACAGGCTCCATAAAGCACTATATTAATGCATATTTTTGTAGAGCAAAGTAAGCAGACAGTAAAGTGAATAGTTATTGGATTTATTAGTGAGAGTTGAGGCTCAGGAGGTTGCTGTAAAGCAGAAAAGTGTAAGCATTTTAGAAGAATAGATGCTGATGAAGATTTTCACTTAAACAGTCAGCAGATGGAAGCTCCTGGGTTGATTGGAAACAAAGTGAGATTGACTGTTCAGCAGCGATACCGTGAGTTTACAGAATCTGCTAGTGTGGACTGAGGAGTTAAACAGGTGCAGACAGATGTTGGGAAAATCTTCCTTGTTTCTCCCATGTTCAGGGTTCGTTTACCGATGAGACTTACTAATTAAATTTAAAATCTTAAGTTTAATAAAGTCAGAATAATTGAGACTGAGCCAGATGTTGTGAAAAACAGCATTAAAGGCAGGGCAGGCAGTCCTGTATGCTCACTCCACATTTCACAACATTTATATTCTTGTGCTTTGGTCTTCCACTCAGGTGTCCTTCACAGAACCAGGTGCAGTTGTTTCTTTCTGACTAGCAGATGAGCTCAGCAGTCTCCACATCTCTATTTGTTTCTGTAGATAAGACATTTTGCACAGCACATACACATAATATCGTATGGAAAAATACAGAGCCTTTATGAGGCCTGGGTACAGTGCTTGGCTGAGTAAAACTCAGAAATATAAACTTTAAATATAAATCCTACACAGAAAAACAAAGCACACCATCAGGAGATTGATTCATTCTGTTCAATGACATTCATGATTGCTCATATTACTACCATGTCTACATCGGGTGACGCATAAGTTTATCAGGAACAGATCAGAATGATACTTTAGTTACATTTGATGATCAGTTTAATATATTGTCAATATATTAACATCAAAGCAACTTATTAATGGAAAATTAAATATTTAGGAACAGTATATGTGCTCCGATTTAGATTTTATAAATTTATAGATGATAATGGAAAATGAATTAATGCTAATGTAACCACAAGCCAGCCTGATTCAATTGCAAAAAGGGAACATTAGAGAGTGACTGGCAACAGTGGTGTGTAAGATTTCATCTGACACAGAGAAACTGATGAACTGCACTGGCCTTGAATCTAGCGTGAGATGTCTAGTGAATGTGGTGCTAAGAATGTGTAAGTGTGTGAGTGTGCGTGTGTCAGAGACGGGCTGTAGAAGGACAGAGCTGGGGCGACATGTCCACATACACTCCTACCCATTAGAGGATGAAATGGATGTTGCTCTATACTAGTGTTATTACAGTGCCAGACTGTGAATCTATGATTAGAATACAGACTCCAGGATTTGTCTGTGGATCCGAACTTACAGTCATCTCTCTTCCTTTCTGTTGGGATTCCTTTAAACGCCACTGAGGCCTCTGGCATCATCTCCACTCCATTCAGCCTCCCAGTAACAGCGCCTCCAGTCAGACTCCTTTAAATACACAGGACCTGGAGGAACATCAATATCAAATCTCTCTGGATGATCAGGGATATGACGCCATGTGATCTTTCACATGGGTGACCTTCCTGTTCTCATTAGACAGAATGAGTTGTGTATTTGCTGGTGTTTGGACCCAGTGTGAGATCGCAGGCATCTGGAACACAAGAAGAGGGAACCTTTATAGCAATGGAAAAATCACTGACAAGTATGTGTGTGTGTGCATTTGTAGACCTACACTTTAGTCCTGGTGTCATCCTGACTTCTCTCCATGATCCAATTCTATAAACACAATAATATAAAGATCTGCATCATTCACACAGATGTTCAGTATGTCAGTATTTTGGGTGTTTTGGTATACTTGAGTATTTGCAGTGTATGGTTTGATCCTGCAGTTTCTGGTTTAGAAGCTGACTCCTGAATTCTGGGTGATTGTAGCTCAGATCCAGCTCTTTCCAGGTGAGGGGTTTGATCCAGAGCTGGAAGACAAATAGCCACAGCCTCTTCTGATACCATACAGCCAGATAACCTGCAGAGGAATCAAACGCCTCATCATATACAAACACACTCAAAAGTTGTGAATCTAACTATATATTTCTTATCCACATCAAAACACACTGACTTCAAACATCAGCAATAATGTGTAACCTACCCAAGTATCAACCCTGAAATTAATTATCAGTGTGTGCGCAGGTCTATAGGTTGAGGGTAATCAACACTCTCACGGTAAGGTTATAAGGAGGTGTTTTTCCTCTCCGATAATACATTTAAATAGAAAGTCAGTGAACAGTTATGTTACCTAGCAACATCCCAACATGAATACTGAAATGATTTGTTATTGAAGCAGCCATGATCTACAAATCACTATAATTTGAACAAAACATAATGTGTTTTTCATGTGAGTTGTTTGAGTAAATAACTGTTGGTCTTACCTAATGCAGCAAAACAAAAGATTTGAAATGTTAATGGATTATATTGCCTATAAATCATAAACAACACTCCCTATAATGAATAAAAAGTAATTCAGTAAATTCAAGTTCAACCACTGATATCACATAAATTATTTTACTAATGTCCTTTGCTCTTCTTTCTGAATTTGGAGACATTTTGATTTGTATTGCTATCCCAAGTCAGACAGCTCTCAGATTACATCAAAATATCTTTAAAAATATCTTAATTTTCATATTTAGGTTAACTAACCTTTTAAGACATTATTGATTATTGATTACAGCCATACAAAGGAAATTTACTTCCAATTATTTTACCAAAATCAATAAAATGAGTGCTTGAAAATCAGACCTCAGTATCTTCAGCTGACATTTAAGACTCTTCAGTTCATCAGAGAGCAGCTTCACTCCTGAATCCTGTAAGTCATTGTTACTCAGATCCAGCTCTCTTAAGGCAGAGTTTGAGAATTGAAGAGCTGATGACAAACTCTCACAACACTGAGCAGTGAAATTACAGCCAGCAAGACTAAAAAGAGAACACACACAATAACAGTCAGATCATCTACAGACACAAATCAAAAATTATGACCAGCTGACTGTAAATGATCTGCTTTGTATGTTCTTAATACCGCAGTATCTGCAGCTGACAGTTTGGACTCTTCAGTCTATCAGAGAGCAACTTTACTCCTGAATCTTGCAGAGTCATTGTTACCTCAGATCCTAGCTCTTTTTAGGATACAGTTTGAGGACTGAAGAAATGTTAAATGTTAATATTAAATGTTATTTTTGAAATATAACAAATAGGCAGGTGTTCAAATGCTACAAGGTTTACAATCATAAAAGAAAACATTATCACATATATCATGTGACTTTGGCAAACACAGAGGTTAAAGGTCACCAGAGAACTTTTTAGTTTTGCTATTTTGAAATCAGGAAATGGATGGAGAGAGATCTCACAATCAGGTGGAGTCTTTAGTTCTTAATACAACAATACAAGCGTAAAAGATACAACTTTAAAAAAAAAAAAAAAAAAAAAACGTTGTACAACGATAAATGCTGTGTATATTAAGCATTGTTTTATTTGAGGTAACTTGACTGATTCACTGTTGATTCAAGCACCATGACGTTAGCTGCTGGCCTGATCCGATCCATGTTCATATTTGAGGATTCCTCATTCTTTAAAGCTTCCAAATCTCTTCTCAGAAGCCCCATAGGGGTGGGAGAATACCAGTGTTTGCAGGTAACCTTGTAGCTGGCTGTATGTGGTGTAGAGGATACTACCACAGCAATATACGATATTCATGACAATCAAAGTTGACCTGAAATGACTCCAGACTTGACTTGACGACAGAGAGACTTCCTGAATATTTTAAAAGCAACTTGAGTCTTTTATCCCTAAATACTTATAGCCTAATACTTATATCCTCTAGTATTTTTATCTAAAGCCAAGTGGCGCTTTATTCAAGCCCTTAATTCAGTTTCTTTCTCTCTGGACATGTACAAGTTCACGAGCTGGGGATGACTAGGTTATTTTATCAACAACAGAAACGGTGGTGAGCAGCAAATTATAGATTACTTTCACTAAAATACAGCAGAAAAAATCTATGCTGGAAATATTATTTTCTTACTTTTCAATAACCTATGATTACTCTGACTACTTGATTCAAACTAGATGTGACAAGAAAATATTAGAAGAAAAATTATGTATGCCTGTTTATAATTTGGAAATTTGTTCTTAGAAGGCTAGGATGGAATTTAAACTTTGAAACTTTCTTCTCTAAGCTTTGCTTAGAAGAAAATATAGAGGCTACATCTCTTGGGTTTTATAATCTGTGCATTAAATATTTCTTTTGTGTTATGGTAGAGTCCAAATTTATTATAGAATTTGATTACAGAAAAACAGTAATACATTAAATAGATAAGTAAAAGTTTGGATGTACATTAATCTTGCGTCATATCACCTTGTTTATTTACAGGTTATAGATTATATATTTTGTATGTAGTCTACAAAGCAGCTTTGTAAATATTTCAGTTCATAAGTATTCTATATTAGATTTTTAATAGCAAGCCATTAAATGACTTGAGACTGAACTCTGACTTCTGACCAAACACTCCGAGACTTGTGCGCAGACTCCTGTTGTCACCAAGCCAGCAGAGGGAGCTCTTACCTCTGGGTGACCTGTGATCACTTCCTCTGCTGCTACTTCCTGTCAGTGGACTATAAAGACTGTTGTGAGGCCCCTCACCTGGGCGGGTTGCATTGTTCACCTGTATTATTGTTTAGATTGTTGTTCCCGGAGTTTCAGAGTGTTTTCTGAGTTATAGATTCCTTGGTTTTGTCTTCTGAGTTCTCGTGATTGTGTGCTGCCTGACCCGACCTCTGCCTGTATTTGGATTTTGTTGTTGCCTGCGTCTCTGATACTCCCTGTTTGCCGTGATTTGGCGCCTGCCTGCTTTGACCATGCCTTTGTTTAATAAAAGCCTGCAGCTGGATCCTGCGCGCCTCAGACCCCCTCATTACGTGACACCTTTAAACTTGACTCTGAGTTAAAGACTCATCATTATACTACATAAGATAAATTATGCTACAATAAGTAAGATTTATATTCTGCATTTGCTCACTTAAAACCACCATCGAGTGTTTATAAAAGCTTCCGATTCCCGTCTAATATGTGTTTTGGTCACGGGGTTTTAATTTTAAGCGTTTGTGCCAGAAATGTTTAGTTTTGAGTACTGTGCTGATCTGCTGAAGTAAAAAGTACAGAAATGGGAGCAAAGCGCAGAGCTGTAAGCAAGAATGTCCAAACATTAGCAAAGCTGGAAGCGATAATCCAACCACATAGGTGTGCCTAATACCTGTGTACTCATATAGTAATTAGATGTGGTATGTAACCACAGTGTACAAGTACACATGTGTAACAGGACATTGGTAACAAACCCTTTTCAATTTGTAACAACAGTACAAAAGTAATCAGAATAGTGCTGATGGGTAGATTTAAGTATGTGTAAAGTGGGAAGGAGTTAGGTAATGCCATGGTAGCATCAGGAACTGTCTACTTAATAGAAAGTGCAACATTCTGTACACCAAGCACAATTTATATGTAAAAACCTAACTGTGTGTGACATCAGTAATTTCTGTACCACTTTATTTACAAAAAGTGCAGTTAATCCCGTTATACATTTGTACTTTATTAAAAGTGGGCGCAGGACTGATTACTTTTGATAAAATGCAACAAGATTGGTCGTGTTAGCTTTAATCAAACGATATTGTGTGGTGCAATATTTGACCTGTTTAATATTTACTTTTCTTTCCAGTGTGATTCAATAACAGATTTATATCCAGATGATGCCATGGACACTTCCTTAGAGACAGACTGTGGCGCACTCGAACAGTGTGACTCGATTCATCCGATAAAGCCTAGGTAATAAAAAAACCAAATGCAGTATTTACATTGCTGATTAAGACTTGTTCTTATGTCGCAGGGTTCTGATATCTTTAACAGACAGACTTTTGGTGTTGTTGTTGTTTTAGAAATCATAATTCCCAATCTAACCATTTTATCAACTGGAAACTCTTCAGCCATCCAGTTTGGACACGAGAACATTCTACGGAGAAAAACAACGGATATTAAAAATGTAGAAATTCTCACAATTGTTCCTTTACAGAGGAAGATATCAGAACGTCACATCTCAGTAATCAACATGACTGGCTTACACGAGAACGGAACTTAACCCGGTCGCTGTTAATCATGTCATCGGGCGACTAGTAAGTGAAAATGAAATTCATGCCTTCATCTTTGTTGTGCGACTGGGCCAGTTAACAGGCGCTGATAAAATGGGTCTTGATTGGCTGCAGAGAGTGTTTGGGGACAAAGTTATTCAGTTAAATCGTGATTCTTTTCACCTATGAGAGAGAAGAAGAGTGTGACACTCTAAAAGATGATATGAAGAGAAACCTGTTCAGGGCAGCTTCTAGAGAAATGTGGAGGAAGATATCACACGTGCAACAAATCTATGAACAACCAATCGGAGATGAGAGAACTGATGAAAAGATTGATCACCTGTTTGATGAGAATAAACAGCAGCACTACACTGGAGAGATCTTCCAACACTGCAATAAAACAGGAAGAAGAACTGAAAAATGGTATGTATCAAAAGTGCTAGTTTTTTCATATTTCACGATATTGTTTGATGTTGCCCTTCACTGTATTGTAGTGATTATATTCATTATTTTAATTAGAGAGAGTAGTGTGAAAAATGATGGCTCAGTTGCATGCACCTCTCATGCATTTATTAACAGTGCTAATAGACAAAGCACAGTAAATCATATACAGGTGCACACAAAATAAGCAGCATAAACCAAAACAGTAGCAATGAAACAACAAAACAGGAGAATAAAAGTTACAAATATATCCACAGCGTATCCACAATATACAAGGGTGTTGAGGGTTTAACCCTTTCCACAAAGCTGTCTGTCTGTGGCTGGTATAGGCTTTTTCTGAAGCACTGATGCTCAACCGCTGGATCAGCTGCCCCATAAGCCATAACTTGATGAGAAGCCACAACTTGAGTGCCTTCTGTCAAGATCTCCTCTGGTATTCCTACCCTGGAGAACAGTCGAGCAAGGGACACTGTGTGGAGACTGATTACCAAGATGTACCATTGCCCTGCGCTGCTTTTATCGCCCCGATATATTGATAGCTTGAAATGCTCAAAAATTACATGGACAGTTTACAAGGGTGCTCTGCTGCCCTACAAAGACAAAGTGCAGTAACTACGCAGAAACTGAAACTGCCTTTTTTTTTTTTTTTTTTTTTTCATCAGCCAGTCAAACATGTTGCAGGTAGATTAGTGGCAATGCATTAATTTTAAGCCTTATTAGGATAAAAAAAACAAAAAAAACAAACATGACCACTGATGAGACCTTTGACCACTAAAATGCAAATACTGTACTCTGCCTTTGAATAACCTTACACAACTATAACACTATTGCGAAAGAAAACAGCAGTATCTACAAACTAAATGTGCTCATTCAGCTTTCTTGTTGCATTTCTTACTACATGTTGTTTTTAATAACTTTGTTTGCATGTTGTGAATGTTATAATTGCTTAGTAGTAAGCCTCAAGATAGTCTTATTGCAGTGCTCCTTTTCACCTAATAGTGTTTTCCTTATTTTACTTAACAATTTACTACACACAATTTCAACTTTGCCTAGAGATGCAATACAGTAAAATAGGAAAATCGCAACAGAATAAAGGATGTTCAAAATATCTGTACAGTACCACATCCTCTACATAATTTCTGCAGTTAAGTATAAGCATAAAAGGTTCTCAGAAAAAAATCAAAGTTGTAAAAAACAACCTGCGAACCAAAAAACTCAGTCACTTCACTGGCCTTCGGATTACTCCTCCTGTCTCTTTATTGATTACTTAGCAACGGATCTAACTTGATTACTTAGCGAAACACCAAACACCAAAACATACAAGTGAGAAGTACTGAGATTGATATTGATATTAGTTCTAAAAAGTACTTTTTAGTGCAGAACAATTTATTTTCAAAACAATTTTAGGTTTCCCAGCAGCCCCATTTTCTCCAGAACTAAAAGAAGAGAAAAGACTTTGAATTAAAACATTTTAAGACAGGGCTGCAATCTTAAGGTTAGAAAATGTGACAGCAGAACATGCGTAAAACACCCCAAAAATCATATACCTGGATTATCAAGTCTGCCTAAAACATTTGTGGACATATCTAGCGTGACAGCACTACAATAAAAATAAACAAATACTGAGTAAATTAAAAACACAATACTTACTTTACAATAAGTGCTCATCAGCCACTTCACAGAGTCTTCACTGGCGCACAGAGATTTCTGGGATAGGGAAGGCTGAGAAGTGCCCATTTGATGTATCCTTTATTTGCCGGTGGATTGTGAATTGGGACGGTCTTTGTCTCATCATCGTGACACAGTCGGCCTTCCAATGGGTCCTTCACAAGATGTAGCCTAGGAATTGGGATGCAGCTATGGACTCACACAACCGATTAAACAATTGCGCTTGCTTCATCATAGACTGGTATGAATACACAGGGAAACAAGTTAACAAAGAGGAAGGAGCCGATTAAGTACTATGATGACAAATAGGAGTAACTAGGGCAATAAACATGGGGAACTTGGAAAACTCTAAAGAGTTGATTATAGACACTCCTAAAAATCCAAGATGGTAGTGGTGCTGAGATGGACAAGGGAAGGAACTGAGGCAGGTTGGTGTAATGTAGACTGATGAGGACAGTCTGGCCAGAATACTAAAGCGGAGCAGACAGGGTGGTGGTGGAGTGGATGACCATGCCAAAGCAGATGACCACCACAGCAGATCAGATTATTTTTAATTTTCAAGCATCTTTATTTAACAAAAGACTAGTCACATCAAATTACCTTACATCAAAATGTTTTTACACAAAAAGTGCAAAATGTTTATGTTTAAAGTTTTTATGTTAATGTTTAAGTTTATCTTCAATGACAGAACACTAAGCACAAGACACAAGAGTCCATAGCGTTGTAAAAAATGTAATCAATTAAAAGGCCAGATTGGATGGGACCAAAGAACCCCAAAGCAGAGCAGAAGATCACCACAGCAGGCAGAAACTGATGAAACCGTCAACGAGAGAGCGTGTACATGTTAGCTGTTGATGAGCTGAAAGTTCAAGGACTGAATCCAACACAGAAAGTAGGCCCTGGGGTAGACTCATCATCATCAATATTAATGGTGAGTCGGCCGATAATGGACATTGAGTCTCGAATACCTGGGCACTGCCTTTCATGATGGCTGAAGACTCTGGCATGACGGCCATGATGTGATGAGGGCTCTAAACTAGGGCTAGCAAACTCAAATGTGCTGAGATCAGAGGATTGGTGAACATCAGAACTGGGCGTGAACATCCCAACTCAGATGTTGGGAAGCACAGTCGATTACAGGTTGAGTAATGGTATTCACATAGTTTAACAATGTTTTATAGAGAAGAAATGAGGTGACAGGTAGGTGTGGTCTAACATTCTCCGTTGTATCACTGTTAATACATCAACTGTTAAAATAATAATCATTGAAGTACAAAAATGTTTTCTAAACATTTAAAAAATTATACAAATTAATACATTTTGAAGCCATTTCCTTTCTGCTTTTTTTAAAGCAGAACCTGCAATACATGAAGAAACAATGGAAGACACTACAGCATCAGAGACTGGAGTAAAGCATGGGGTGAGTGCCTGAAGTACATATTTTACTGGTCAAAATGCTTTACAGGTCTGAACATAAAATGAAAACATGAAAGATTTGTTTCAAATCTCTGTATCATTCTTTCTTATCATATTCAATCAAAGAATAAAATTCTGAAAACCTCAATAGTGCTAATAAGAACATCTTTTGTTTTGAGGTTTGGGAGTCACCTAACTTCCTAAAACCTTCATATACTGCCTCATACCATACTGTTTGTCTCCTTCTCTAAAAATTCACAATGGATCCAACATTAGAGATACAGATAAACACTCACAAGAAACTCTCAAACAGTTCCCAAGCTTTATCCTTCATCAGCAACATCTATGAACCTAGATCATTATTACGCATAGTAGACTTGGAAAATGGAGAAAAAGCTCTTTCTCCTTGTGAGCTTCTCCTCCAGCCCCTCAACTCTCGATAACCCTCTCAGCACTCTCGTAGAGTGTCTCCAAGAGCCAACGACAACATCAGAATCTAAACCACAGCTCACCTTCCAGCATTCTCAAAAATTCAAAGGTATTCCAATTCCATCTTGCAGATAACAAGTGAGATTATTCCAAGTATTCCACAGCCTCAGACAGCAGCCTCCCACTAGCAGCAGGCAAGCCTATTTCCAGACTCTCTCAGTTGTCAAATAATCCCAACTCTTCTCTATGCTCTAGTTTGCTAATAAAGACCCTCACTCACAATCATCTCATCCCCTCTCCTCTCCTTCCCCTTTAGCTGTTTACCAATATGGCCTTAATTCCATGCTACAATCTAGGAGCTGGCCTCTACCATAAATGCCAGGCTGGCCTCACCATAAAATGGGCCCTGAATGTGCTGTGTCCACTACAGTGGTATGGGCTATGATGAGCAAAGCTCCTAAGTGAATGATGATGGGCTATGATGAGCGAAGCTCCTGCTAAGTGAATGAGTTTGATGGCATAGTTCATAGTAGTGTATTGCACAAAGTATTCTGGGATGATGCTGTTTATGCTTGAAATGTGAGTGCCATGAGTAGAAGATAAGTTGATTCCTATAGATAAATTATTCCTATAGGGCTGATTTGTAT
Organism: Puntigrus tetrazona; assembly: GCF_018831695.1. NCBI lineage: Eukaryota > Metazoa > Chordata > Actinopteri > Cypriniformes > Cyprinidae > Puntigrus > Puntigrus tetrazona. The sequence continues at coordinate 3,729,027 of NW_025047681.1, forward strand.
GATGGAAAAAGGATCCTAGTAGCTTGCCAACTGCAGGTGCTGGCCATATAATTAGAATATCATCAAAAGTTTATTTCACTAATTCCATTCAAAAAGTGAAACGTGTATATTATATTCATTCATTACACACAGACTTATATATTTCAAAAGTTTATTTCTTTTCATTTTGATGATTATAACTGACAACTAATGAAAATCCCAAAGTCAGATATAAAATATGTAATGTTTTTTAGCATGTAAAATGTCTAAGGTTATGACTGTTCCTAATAGAAGTTTACGGTGCTATAGTTTACTAGTGCTGTACAAACCTGGAAATTTGAATAGCTTTAGTTTACTGTTTAGTTCTTTAAACCATTGATTAATGTAAATTTTATTTATATTTTTAGGGAAAAAGAAGGCCTTTGGAACAGACGTCAGACAAGATCAATGCCTAAATCAGAAAGAAACTGAAAAATTAACAATCTATTTCAAAGACTTTACCTTAAAGGCAGGCACAACAATAAACTAAGAACTGCAGATGTTTTTTCAGTTAACTGCACATTCATTACAATCCCATGAATATTGTGCTGAGGAGGAGCTGGTTCAGACTTTCATACAAAACTACTGATGATGGATTACAGAGCAAGATACATTAATGTTGACGAGGCTAATGAAGCATGCAAATCACAACAAAGAAACAATGACTCATCTAAAGATGAGAGTGATATTTTCAAGAAATGTCTTTTTCTAACACAACAAGTCAGTCAGACCACGTTCACCCAATGGATGTTCAGATGGCTGTGTTTCATTGTGCTGATGGTTTCCCTGAAGCAGCTGATGGTGACTAAACTGTCCCAATGTCAGTATGCTCTGCCTCTGCTTGTTCCTGAACTATTCACACAACAGATTGAGTTTCCTCTCTGGACATTTAGACAAATCAGCAAGAGCTGGAAGATGAGAAACACATATAATGAAATCATCAGTCAAATTAAACCAATCTACAAGGCACAAACTCCAATGGTGTCTTTCTTTAGATTTGGCTCTGTGTCTTCATCCAAGTCTCAGCTGATGAACAGTCTGATCAATGAAAAACACAACACATTCTTCCACAGAAACTGCTCAGGCAGCAGCAGAACCAGAGTCCTGATGGATGGAGTGGTGGAGATCGCCTGGTACTGTCCTTCTGGAAAAACACTGATAAATTCACTAACTGTGTTGCGTTCTGTAATCTACACGGTGATGCAGGAGACCACGAGAAACAGCTGCAGATACTCACTGAAACGAGCTCAGTCAATGTTGTTCTTTTACCACAATTGGACAGGAATGACAAAATGCTACAATAATCCAAAACCTGTACAGGGACAGGAAGCCACTTATTTGTCTTTTTACAGAGGATGAATCTTCTGTCATTGAGACAAAAAACGGGAAATTTAAAATTGGTTTGAAAGATAGAAATCAGTCAAATGTATCTAAAGAACTCAGGAGAGCTATAGTTCGTTGTCTCTCGTATGCAGAACAAGACTCAAATTTCAGTCTTGAAAATGTGTCCAAACATTCAGATATACTCAGAGTTGATGAAGAAGATGATGATGGCTGCAAGACAGGAAGAGAAGCGGCACAGCAGATGATATCTTTACTGGAGAATAAACATCTGACAGAAATCAAAGAATCATTTCTGCCTCATCAGGGAAAACTGTGGCATCAGTGGAGTCAGAAGAACAAAGAACTACATCGACCTCAAGCAAAAGAGTTGGAAATGGACATAAGCCGAAAACAAGCAAACTTGAGGAAAATACGTGAGCAGCAGCATGCAGTTAACACACATATTTTTATGCAGTCATTTATTAATGAAATCCACTTGCATGCTGAGAATAAGATTTATTTTCTTAAATGGCTTGGAATCTTCCTGGATGAATATATCTCTAAGGATATTTCTGCTCTTCATCAAAAATATGATGAACAGTGGTCAACAGTTGTAAAACTAAAAGAAAACAATGAAAAATCTGAGAAATTGACAGCTGAACAAACTAAACTTGAGAAAATTTCTGAGGAACTACAAACAGCTACCTTTGGTTTGGAGCACATCATGAGGGAGATTGGTCAGATCTATGAATCATGTTCATCTTTGAAGAAGAACAAGAAAGACCTACAGTTTAACTTCTCTTCTCTCCCGAGTCTTGCAGCAGAGATGATGATATCTGGATTTCCACTGGAGCTGATGGATGGAGACGCTGCACATGTTCCTGTGATCTGGATCTCAGCTGTTTTAGATCTACTCATCCAGAAACTGGGAGACCAGAGAGTCTTTGTGCTGTCAGTTTTAGGGATCCAGAGCTCTGGGAAATCGACCATGCTGAATGCCATGTTTGGATTCCAGTTTGCTGTCAGTGCTGGCAGATGCACCAGAGGAGCTTTCATGCAGCTGGTCAGAGTTTCAGACGAGATGAGAACACAGATGAACTTTGACTATATTCTGGTTGTTGATACCGAGGGTCTTCATGCTCTGGAGCTAGCTGGAAGATCAACAAGACATCATGACAATGAATTGGCCACTTTTGTTGTTGGTGTTGGGAATCTGACACTGATCAACATTTTTGGTGAAAACCAACTGAGATGCAGGACATTCTTCAGATTGTTGTTCAGGCCTTTCTGAGGATGAAAAGGTCAAACTGAATCCCAGCTGCATGTTTGTACATCAGAATGTTTCAGATGTCACAGCTATAGAGAAGAACATGGAGGGAAGGAGACGACTGCAGAAGACGCTGGATGAGATGACAAAACTCGCTGCTGAAGAGGAAGTCTGTGATGCAGAGTATTTCAGTGATGTCATTAAATTTGATGTACGAAATGATGTGAAGTATTTTTCTCATCTCTGGGAGGGCAGCCCTCCCATGGCACCACCACACCCTTCATATTGTGAGAATGTTCAAGAACTAAAGAAAACTATTATGTCTCATGCTTCAAAATCAGATGAAATGATGCTGGCACATTTAAAGTTCGTATTAGAGATCTCTGGGAGGCTTTACTGAAAGAAAGATTTGTCTTCAGCTTCAGAAATTCTCTTGAAGTTGCAGCCTACAGGAAACTTGAGACCGAATACAGCAAGTGGTCCTGGAGGCTTCGCAGTGCCATGCTGGAAACTGAGAACAAACTACACAACAAAATAGAAAATGAAGCAATTTATGAGGTCCAGGAAAATGATCTTCAAAAAGAGCTTAAGGAGACAAGTGAAGATGTGAAAATATTAATGTCTGAAATCTTTGATAAAGACAAAGATAAAGATATACTGATTCAGTGGAAGACATCATTTGAAATCAAAATTAAAGAGCTTCAGGAAAACATTGTGAGAGAAACAAAGAGGAAATTAAATGAAATTCTTCAACAACTTGAGACCTTAGAAAAGATTGATGACCAGAGGACACATCATGAAAACACTCTCTATGAAAAGAGCAAAGAGCTTGCCTTAAAACTCAAAGACAAAGCAAAAGATGAAGAAACACTAAAGGAAGAGTTTGATTTGTTTTGGGAACAGTGTGTGAATATGATCATCAGAGACACTCACACCTCAAGCAAAGACACTGACATATTAAGAGATGTAAGAGAGATCCTCAATGACATCTATCAGGGACATCTGCCTGTGGACCACTGGAAAGAAGGAAATGAGTACAATATTTTTACTGTGTTGAGTTATTCTGAATATGTTATTTTCAAAAGGTCCACAAAAGAGAGATCAGAGGCTGTAAAAACAGTAAAAGAATCATACAGACATGCTTTGTTGCCAGAGGAAGAAACTGAAATAAAAGCGTTAGTAACAGATGTCGCTCAGCAGACAAACAGAATGATCACGTCCTTTAATATTTTCAAAATGGGCTACAACATAAGCTGCATTCAACAACTCACAGATTACATCAAGACAAGAGTTACAGAGCATCAGGAAGGACCAGTGAAATATGTTTTCAAGAATGAATTCTTCATTGATTTGGCTTATTCCATCTGTGAGAGAGCAAACAAGACAATCACTGACCAACACAGACTGTTCCGGGACACCAATGACCCAGTACTTTATTTGGAGAGGAAGAGAGAAGAATATTATGGCATTTTTCGGAAATACTGCCATGGTGCAACATCAGCTGCTATTTTTGGTGAGATCATCTGTCAGAAACTTAAAGAGCCCACTGAGCAAAGTGTCTACAAGAAGACTGCCAGAGATTTGGCAGGTGAAATGAGATCAAACTGTGAATCACTGAATGGAAACAGATCAAATCTTGAAAAACACATCTTGAAGACACTGGCAGAAGAGGAGGATTTTGACCAATACATGAAATACATTAATAGTCCCAAAGATCACTTTAAGACTTTCATTAGAGATGAAGTCAGTCAGTACACCACTGATAAGTTCAGTGTCAGTGTTTCACCCAAGATGAATGAGAACATTAAACTCCTGCAGCAGAAGATCATGAAAGCAGCTCATGAAGCTACTGAATATGTTCAAATAAATACAGGAGATGTTGGTTTGTGGTTGAAGTTTTTTACACAGCAGCTCTCAGATGTGGTTGTATTCTCTGTAAAAGACCTCAGTGGAGTGAATCATGAAGATGTTGATGATTTCAACCTTCTAGAAGATGTGATAAAAAAAGAACTCCCTACTATAATGTCTGACATAAGCAGAGAGTTCAAAACTAATGCATTTGATGAAAAACTGGACCTCAAGTTGAGGCCAAGTGAGCTTCTGATTGATCACCTCTGTCAGTGCTGTTGGGTTCAGTGTCCGTTCTGTAAAGCCATCTGCACCAACACCATAGAAAACCATGATGAAGATCACAGTGTTTCTTTTCATCGTATTATTGGACTAAGTGGAATACATTACTTCAACACAGAAAACCTGTCTACTCATATCTGCACATCAGCAGTAGCAAATAGCAATCTATATTTTTATCCCAATGACTCCCTGATAAAGTCCCTGGAGAGAATACAGAAGAGCAGGAGAAGATTATGCAAAGTGGAGCATTACCTCTGACCTCTCTGAACTGCCTTACTGGAAGTGGTTTGTGTGCAAGTTCCAGAAAGATCTGGAAAAATACTACAATAAAACATTTGTGGGACAGGGTGAGATTCAGATGAATGGAGAAAATACACAAAACAGGAAGCTTTTGAGAGTTTGGATAAATACATCTGAACAAATAAATAGTAAGGACACACCAAACCACGTCTTAGATGTAAACAGAGTTCTTTCGATTTTTATTTTTAGCTTGTGAGAAAATGTGATTATTTTGCACTATTTTAATTTTCTGGGTTTAAAATCTAAATTGTAATAACATCACAGTATGTGATATTATCAAGCATTATTGCAAATTGATGATGTTTTCTTGACTCATAATTATTTATGATATTGCATTTATGATTTTTGATTTTCTCCACTTTACAGGTTACACCATACAATTTCATATAAATAAATACTTTATAAATACACTATAATTACTTAATTATTCATGAAAGAACATGGCGATTTCTTCTGACACTATGTCTATGTCTTGATTGAATTTCAGCATGTCATGATTTGTCTTCCATAGACATATTTAGGTTTCTGACTCTTAACACAGTCAATCTGAACTGTTAGTATAACCTGTCAAGCTCCTTACGTATAACTGATCAAACAACTTTAACACTTCAAGTCTTTTACTCAACATCAAGAAAAATTTTGCCCTACCTAGCTGTCACTTTAAATAATTTATGAAACAGAACTTTGTTTGTAAAGTTAACCCATGCTTCTGGTACTTGGAAAAGTTTAAAACTCAATCCTTGAACACACTCTTCATCAATTAATGGAAGTCATACTCTCTATACACTAGCTCGAACTGAATTGAGTTGGCCCAGAACTAAATTCAACTAAATTTTTACTGATTTTGACCTTAGTTGTACAACTGAACCAGTAACATTACTACACTCTTGTTAGTTGTCTCCCAAACTGTATAGTGTAGCAGTGGTGACTTTATTGCCTAGGCAGCTCATTCTCATGAATTGGAAGTCCATGTATTCAGATTTTTGACTTAAGCATGCTCTTAAAATTTGATCTGTTTCTGTATAATATTTCTACCTGACATTGTTTTATTATTATGTGAATATGTATCTTCTTTCTTTGTATTTTGTCACTGTTGCTATTTCAATGTCTTATGATGGCTACTTGAAATTTTTAATAGTAGTACTATAAAACAATTCTAGCTATCATGTGATAATTCAGTCAATGCATTATGTACTAGTTATTTTTAGTTAAATTTTAATTTTATGACATACCAACTGAAAGGTCTGTCTTCTTTCAAGAGAGATATGTAAAGAAAATATTTTAACAAAAGATAAACAATGCAGAGTTTTTAATTATATGTATTTGAGGTATCTCCACTGCTTCTGAAAATGTACTATGAGGCAATGGAGAAAGAAGAGCTACCTCTACATCTATGCAGGCTTTACATTTTACATTTTTGGGGTCATTACACAATGTGTAAATAAAGTTTTCATCTGGAAGAAATGGACAGAGAATGGTATTTTGAAGTTCACACTTTGAAATAATTTAACAAGTTAACCCAAACCTTTTGCTTTAACAAAATTAAATTTTGGAGTTATTTACTGCTTAGACATGCTTTATGTGGGACTTTCTGGGCGAGCAGTCATTCTAGAAAAGGACAATATTTTGTCTGTAATTCTAACAGCATATGGTAGAGGACATGAAGTTTCAGTATATCATAGATGGTTAATTTGTTGTTAGGTTGTAGTTTCCATTTTGACTTTGCACGTTTTGAATTGCACATTTAGTGATGAATATTGCATTAAATACAAATTACCCAAAATTGTAAAGTAATGTCAAAAATTTTCGATTTATTAGACCCCAAAACTCTACTGAATGCTGGCAATCTGAAATTAATCCTAAGGAGTGAGAGATCCAAACCTTAGGGATCAGTCTTTAAGTGGGCGAAGGGCAGAAACGTCTCTGGGTTACGTCACTATGTAACCCTAGTTCTCGGAGAAAACAAGATGCTTCATCATGACCATTTTCTGAATCACATGTGTAATCAGTCCAATGGATGGGTAACGCAGAGACCAGGAAGCATAAAAGCATGTGTGGTGGAACCGGCTTCAGCTTCTAGGAATGAGGCAAGAGCTCGCAGGGATTCCAGTAGTGCGACACTGAGATGCAACGTATTGTTCCCTTAAGGGAACTAGGGTTATCTGAAACCTGGAGGTGTTCTCTTTCAGGAACTCAAGCTGCATCGGGGAAACACTATGGGAACAATAGGCCCACACTACCAGACTTACAAATACCTGCCTATTGTGGAAGAGTACAGCTAGAACGAGAGAAAAAGGCCCTGGCCACCAAGGAGAGTGGAGTTTAATTCAAATTTGATACTGTTCAGTGCTTTGATACAATCTATATTGTTAAAAGCACTATATAAATAAAAAAGCAATTTGAGCATCCTGAACTAGGAAGTATGATCACATTAGCCCGGTTCTGTCAACACTGCACTGGCTCCTATCAAACATCGGATAGATTTTTAAAATCTTATTAATTACCTATAAAGCCCTGAATGGTTTAGCTCCTCAATACTTGGCGAGCTCTTATCACATTATAGTCCTGCCCGTCCGCTGCGTTCCCAAAACTCTGGCCATTTGATAATACCTAGAATATCAAAATCAACTGTGGGCGGCAGATCCTTTTCCTATCTAACACATAAAATCTGGAACAATCTCCTAACTCTGTTCGGGAAGCAGACACACTCTGCCAGTTTAAATCTAGATTAAAGATGCATCTTTTTAGCTTGGCCTACATAACACACCAACACACTTTTTATTATTCAAATCCGTTAAAGATTTTTAGGCTGCATTAATTACATCAGCTGGAACCGGGAACACTACTCCTAAAATACGATGTACTTGTGACATCGTAAAAAGAATAGCATCTACGCTAATATTAGTCCTGTCTCTTTCTCAATCTGTTTTCACAGTTCGTATCCAGATTAGATGGTGGATCAGCACCCAGAGATTATGTTCATCAGAGACCAGAACACCTAGATGCGCCCCTGGGCCAATCACCCAGATCTGATGCACACACACACACAGACACACACACTGAAAGTTAAGTGCTGGGCGTCGGTCAGAGGAGAAATGGCCCCAACTGAGTCTTGTTTCTCCCAAGGTTTTTTTTTCTCCATTCTGTATGGATGGGGTTTTGTTTCCTTGCCGCTGTCACCTCTGGCTTGCTTTGTTGGGGACACTTAACTTCTAGTGATTATTGTTGAATTGATTACAGAGACCGTCTCTGCATTTAATAACATTGTTCACTCTCGTCATTATACATCCCTGTCATTATATTCTTCCGCCTTATACTGTACAGTGCTTTGATGCAACCTGTGTTGTTAAAAAGCGCTATATAAATAAAATGATTGATTGATTGATTGATTGATTGATTGATTCACACACCATGGAGAAAACGTGTAACTAGGGGGTGTCTGCCCATTGCAAGGCCACCGAGAGGGGCGTAGTAGGCTGCAATATTTGGCAGGTAGTCCTTTAGGCTGGGGTGGGTCAATGTACCAACTGGGCAATTAACTGGTTCGAGCTGCTGAAAAACCTTCATTGCAAGGCATACAGTTTCCTTGTAAAGGCAGGTCTGGACAGGAGGATGGTTTTAACAACCACGATGTATTGACTGCCATTTGTATAAACAGTTTTACTACAAATACCAGGGATAAACTATAATAAGTGTACCAACCACGGTTGATCTTCTTAAGTCTTGGCAAGGTGTACAAAGGTAGATCTCCAAGAATTCAGTGCTGAACCCAGAGAAATCCCTTCAACTCCCAAGTTTTCATCAAATTTTAGGAGCGAGGAGTTGGGGTGGAGGAGGGATGCTGGAAAAATGTTGTGGGAAAGAGGTATGTGGGCTGGATATATTTAGTATTTTGCTAATCGAGATCTCTGAATATGTTCCCCCAGTGATAAATTAGTTAATTGTTAACAAAGTTAGTTATCACAATTCATTATTTGTTAATACATATTTTTCCTCATTTATATAAAAAAATATTTTTTCACTTATTACTAAAGTAGCAGTAACCTAAATTGAGATATATTTAATCTTTTGATAATGTGTTACAAGTTTTGTAATAATCAAGTTGCTGATTGTGGCAAATTTGCAGTTAACCCCTTCAGCTCTGCATCATTTTTGGGATTTTTTTTCAGATTTTTGCATGCCTGAATTTAAAACTGCCATAATCAGATATTTTGAAGTAAATTAATTAATTCTACAGGAGAATAGACCACATTTTAACAAAAGAGTGGAATACTTAATATATATTAGATTTTTCCCCCATTACGTTTTTGATAAACACAAATAAAATGAGGTTCACTTGATTCCTCTAAAAGGCTGTAAACAGTAAAAAAATAATTGTCTTTATTTTTGAAAAAAAAAAAAATATTAATATTTAATTGTAGGAAGGCAAAGTGTCTTCTAGGGTCTCTATTTTCCTACTTTTAAGAGATCAGGCATACACAAATTCAAAAGATTCTCATTTCATCATACATGATGATGAAAATGGCTGGAAATGGCAGAAATTACATACATTTCTGAGCAGAATCATTTCATCCTTGATGAACTACTGCCATCTGGGAAATGTTACAGGTCCATCAAAGAAAAAATGCCTTTGACTCTTCCTTAGTCCTTGGTGTCATAAAAACAAAGATGAAATAAATATCTGGGCTGCTAACAGACCTTGGACATATAACAAATTAAAAAAGTTTAATCAAAAGCTTGTGGGATTTCTGAGGCAGCTGATAGTTTCCAGTCGGCAGAGTGGACTGCAGCCCGAGTGGTCATGGAGGCAAAACTCGGGTCTTGAATGGGCACCTCAGGAAGGGGAAGTAGTGCCCTACCAACACTGCATACAGTGGTGATGGCAATCTGCTGACTTTAACAGGGGACATTGTCGGGCAGTGGAAGGAATACTTAAGAGGATCTCCTCAATCCCTCCATTGCGTCTTCCACTTAAGAAGAGGACCGGAGGGTGTGCTCCAACTACAGGGGAACACACTCCTCATCCTCCTAGTAAAGTCTATGCTAGGTTGCTGGAGAGGAGAATTCATCTGATAGTTGAACCTCAGATTCAGGAGGAACAATGTGGCTTTTGTCCTGGTCAAGGAACAACAGCTCTATAGCCTCTTCAGGGTACTGGTGTTTTCATGGAAGTTTGCTCAACCATTCCATGTGTGCTTTGTGGATTTGGAGAAGGCATTTGACCATGTCCTGTGAGGGGTGCTCTGGGAGTATGGGGTCTGGGGCCCTTTGCTAAGTCCAGGGTGACCTACCCCAAGTGGTATTTGACACCATCACTTCAGCTAGAATACCTTCTACAAGACAAGCTTACACCTTAAAGTGGAACCTGTTCATTGAATCATGCTCTTTTAACTAATAAAATTGCCACAGATGCCCGATCAGAGTCATGTGGTCCTTCTTGCTGCAAAGGTTGGCGAGAAGGTTGACTCACTGGCACACACTGCTTGCAGTGCTATCTAGTAGTAATGAGTTCAGGTTGTGGCATTTTCCATTGGACCACAGTCTGTTGTCACGACATAACTCATTGTCACTGAAAGGCAGGGAACATCTGATCATATTACATATGTTCTACAACATTCAAAAATCTGCTTCTAATTTAAAAAAAAAAAAAATGTTTTTTTTAATCTCAAATCCCTTTTTTCCTTGCTCGAATTAAAATATAACTGATCATCTGAATGTAGTTTGTAGCATACCTTTGATTTAGAAAAGCTCAGAGACAAATAAGATGTAGTTAGACCACAAATAGACTAGAAATAAAATAATACAAATTAAAACTTCTGCAAATAAACAGCGATGGTAACTCAGCCTTCTCGTATAAAAGTACAATGACTAACAATTCTCAACCATGGTAAAATGACTGCAATGCATGGCCTCATGTGATTTATTGCTTTTAATGATAAGTTCTGCTCATTTTATGTGACTGCAAAAGTCTTATGGAGTAACTGAAACTTCTTTGCAGCTCAACAGTCGAACAGCAATAAACATCTAAAACTATTTAGACCCATAATATTTCATCAGTTTAGACTGTAACATTTCTGTGTGAATGATTGTTATCACTGTACAGAAAGGATGTGGTTTTATTCTGTACTTGTGGCTTTGACTTTACTTTTTTTTTTTTTTTTTTAAGTTGTGAAGTCTAAAAGTGACTAAAGTGAAGAATTAGAAGAACAGAGAAACACAGCCTAAAAACAAGATAAGACAAACAAGAGTAAGTCTTTTAAAAGATTAGTCATATTGTTAAAACACAATTGCGTTAATAGAATATTGCATAGAATATTACTGAAGTGTGTTTTTAGACTATTTTACTTTGTTTTTTCTTTCTTTCACTGTAACTTTTGATGAGCAAACCATGTAGTAATTTGTAAAAATTTTCACTACAGTTCATTGAAACTTCAGTCAGAAAAACAACTGTGCTGCTATGAAAACTATGAAACATTTTTTTAAAAGTATTTCATATTTAATAGTTTTTGTAGGATAATCTAGAATTGAAGAACTTTGTATATTTTATTCACTTTAAGAATAAAGAATAAAAAATCAAACAATCAGTCTAGTTTTTATGTAGTTTATGTAGAAAATGACACTTGTGTTAAGACTATCAAAATTCAAATGTTTTAAACGGTTTATATAAATATTTTTTTTTACAAATTTTTATTTGATATCTGTTAGTCAGATTTGTCTTAAATGACTAATGTTAGCCTAAAATCTAATTCAGATGTTGATTTGAATATATATTGTGACGAGTCGGCTGCCCCTCCTCTTTATTGTCACCATCACCCGTCCTTTATTCGCGCCCTTCACCAGGCTCCCGGCGGAGTGGGTGTGTTCGAGAGGAGGCGTGGTATTGTTCAGGTCTGGCGGCGTGTGACGAGGCACAGCTGAAGTGGATTTAGCCTCGTTATCGTCGCCGTTAAAAGTGTGTCACGGCGCCTCTCCTCGGGAGACCGGTCTCTTCCCCTGTGCATGCACGCTGGTGTCCTCGTGGGTCCAGGAAGGGTGCGCGATGGACCTCACCCCGCCGTCCGAGGCCTGACGCCCACTGTGTCTGTCACTGTGTCTGTCATATGGCTCCTCCCGTCATATATATATATATATATATATATATATATATTGTGACAGGTGAAGAAACACACAGCAAGGAGGGCTCAAGTGAAAAACCCGGAGGGTGGATTTTATTCCACAAAGCCAAAAAGACAAAAGAAATACGGGTGAAAGTGCCGGTCCGTGGGATATGCGTGCTCTGGTGCTCGTTCTCTTTCTTCGTGGTGCAGAGTGAAATGCGTGCCGTGGGGTGCCGAATGACCGGTCTACACGCTGCTTTCTGTGGGGGACAAGAGAAGAGTCGTTACAGTTAGCGTTAGAGTTCATGAAGGCAAAAGCTCACTGACAGCGTGCCGCGTGCCGCTCCAGCTCGGTGATGCTAGGAACCACCGGGTCACCCTTGCGTTGGTTTACTTGGCCCGGGCCATCCATTGCAGGGGGGCGTGGTCGGTGAGGAGGGTGAACTTCCGGCCAAGGAGGTAATACCGCAGCTCCAGGACCGCCCACTTGACGGCCAGGGCCTCCTTTTCTACCGCCGCGTAGTTTCTCTCGGCTGGGGACAGCTTTCGATTGATGTATAAGACCGGATGCTCCTCGCCCTCCTGGATTTGGGAGAGAACTGCCCCCAACCCCGTATCGGAGGCATCCGCCTGTAACAGAAAGGGGCAGCTGAAATCCGGCGCTCGAAGGACCGGTTCCGATGTTAGCGCCTTCTTGATCTTCCGGAACGCCTCCTCAGTCTCGGGTGTCCACTTTATCTTCTCTGGCTGCCCCTTCCTGGTTAGGTCCGTCAGGGAGGCGGCTAAAGAGGAGAAGTTGGGGATAAAACAACGATAGTAGCCCGCCAACCCCAGAAAGGCTCGTACCTGGGTTTTGGTGAGGGGCCTAGGGGCATTCTTGACCGCTTCCACCTTGTCTTCCTGGGGCCGGACAAGGCCCCTTCCGACTTGGTAACCCAGGTACCTTGCTTCAGACAGTGCCAGGTGACATTTCCTGGGGTTGGCTGTGAGCCCAGCCCTCCGGAGTTCGGACAGCACCCTCCGCAAGTGCTCTAGGTGGTCCTCCCAGGTCTCCGAGTGGATGACAACGTCGTCCAGATAGGCCGCGGCGTAGCTCCGATGGGGCCGGAGGATAACGTCCATCATACGCTGGAAGGTTGCGGGGGCCCTGTGAAGTCCAAAGGGAAGGGTCTGGTATTGCCAGTGTCCGCTAGGGGTATAAAATGCAGTTTTAGGTCTTAAGGACTTAGAGAGGGGTACCTGCCAGTAGCCTTTCGTCAGGTCAAGTGTAGAGATGTACCGGGCCCTTCCCAGTCGGTCCAACAACTCGTCCACACGGGGCATGGGGTACCCGTCAAACTCAGAGACCTCGTTCAACCGGCGGAAATCGCAGGGAGCCATCGGGTTTCAGCACTATCACTATAGGACTGGACCACGGGCTACGGGATGGCTCGATTACCCCCAACTTGAGCATTTGTTGTATTTCCTCCTCGATAGCCTGTCGACGAGTCTCCGGGACACGGTAGGGTCGCTGCCGGACGATAACTCCAGGGGGCGTCCGGATCTCGTGCTCGATGACATAGGTCCGCCCGGGGCTAGGGGAGAACACGTCGGAGAACTGACCGACCAGGTGCTGGAGCTCCCCCTTCTGGGCAGCCGAAAGATGGGGGTTGGTGTCAACAACCCTCGTTCCCTCTCCACCTCTTGAGGAGGTTGACGTGGTAGATCTGGTCGGCTCGTCGACGGTCGGGCTGGTGTATTCGGTACGTAACACGGCCGAGTTTTTCCATTACCGTGTAGGGCCCCTGCCACGTCGCCAGGAACTTACAGGCTGCCGTAGAAACGAGGACCAAGACCTTGTCACCGGGCTGGAATTCCCGTGGTTGGGCTGCCCGGTTGTAGTGTCGCTGTTGGGCCTGTTGAGCTTTACACAGGTGGTTCCGGACTAATTTGCATGACGCGGTCTATCCGGTCCCTCATCTCCTTGACGTGCTCCTGGCGGTGCGATGGGCTGCTAGCTGCTGCTCCCAGGCCTCCTTGGCGACGTCCAGGAGGCCCCGAGGCTGTCGGCCAAAGAGGAGTTCGAAGGGCGTGAACCCCGTTGAGGCTTGGGGAACCTCCCGGATGCCGAAGCGTATATACGGCAGCATCAGGTCCCAGTCCCGTCTGTCTTTGGCCACCACACGTCGGAGCATCTGTTTGAGTGTCTGATTAAACCCCTCAACCAGGCCGTCCGTCTGTGGGTGGTAGACCGTGGTCCTCAACTGTTTTACTTGCAGCAGCCGGCAGAGGTCAGCCATTAGCCGGGACATGAAGGGGGTACCTTGATCGGTCAGGATCTCGGCTGGTATGCCGACCCGGCTGAAGAGGAGGAACAGCTCCTTGGCGATTGCCTTCGCCGTGGCCTTCCGGAGGGGTACCGCCTCGGGGTAACGGGTGGCGTAGTCAACGATAACCAGCACGTGTTCGTGTCCCCGGGCGGACTTCGGCAGCGGCCCCACTAGGTCCATCCCGATGCGCTCGAAGGGCACGTCGATGATGGGTCGCGGAATGAGAGGACTGGGGGGAGGAGTGCGAGGCGTCGTTAGCTGGCACGTCGGGCAGGCCTGGCAGAACCGTTTCACCTCAGCATCGAGACCTGGCCAGTGAAACCGGTCCCGAATTCTTTGCGCCGTGTTGGCGGCCCCAAGGTGTCCGGCCATTGGATGGGAATGGGCCAGCTCTAATATCGCCTCAGTCTTTGTTTTTGGGACAACGAACAGCAGCTTCTCCTCCCCCCTCCGCTGGGCGACACAGTACAACAGGCCATTTTTCACCACAAAATGCGGGAGAGGATGGGGCCTTGTCTGCACGTCCTGTCCCTCTACAACGCGCACTTGCGGCCAACAGTGTTTGAGGCGGGCGTCTTCCTTTTGGGCCCTGGCTAATGAGCCCCCCCCGGACACCTGTTGGAAAACGTCAAAAAACAGGTTAGAACTCTGGGAGGGGGTCTCACCTTCTCTCCCGCTGTCTGAGGCCAGTAATGCCGGGCGTGTCCGTGGCATGCGGGCTGGCCATGGTCGTTGGTGGTTCCCTCTGGGGTCGGCAGGCTGAGTGGCGGCGGCGAGCAGGTGATCAAATCCCGGCCAGTCCCTCCCCAACAGGATTGGTACTGGTAGGTCCTTCACCACCCCGACTTCCACTGTCCAGGTCCCTGGCTTGGCCGAGATATCAAAGCGTTGAGCCGGAACTTGCAGTGTGTCCCCGTGCACACAGGTGATGGGAAGGAGTTCCCTAATGGACACTAATGCAAAATTTCATTGTTTGAGCATTTTAATGGCCCCAGAATGCCCTGGACATTATTAATTATCGATAAATGTAGTTAGACCACAAATAGTCTAGAAATAAAATAATACAAATTAAAACTTTTGCAAATAAACAGCGATGGTAACTCAGCCTTCTCGTATAAAGTACAATGACTAACAATTCTCATGCATGGCCTCATGTGATTTATTGCTTTTAATGATAAGTTCTGCTCATTTTATGTGACTGCAAAAGTCTTATGGAGTAACTGAAACTTCTTTGCAGCTCAAGAGTTGAACAGCAATAAACATCTAAAAACTATTTAGACCCATAATATTTCATCAGTTTAGACTGTAACATTTCTGTGTGAATGATTGTTATCACTGTACAGAAAGGATGTGGTTTTATTCTGTACTTGTGGCTTTTCGCTGACTTTACTTTTTTTTTTTTTTTTTTTTTAAGTTGTGAAGTCTAAAAGTGACTAAAGTGAAGAATTAGAAGAACAGAGGAAACACAGCCTAAAAACAAGATAAGACAAACAAGAGTAAGTCTTTAAAAAGATTAGTCATATTGTTAAAACACAATTGCGTTAATAGAATATTGCATAGAATATTACTGAAGTGTGTTTTTAGACTATTTTACTTTGTTTTTTCTTTCTTTCACTGTAACTTTTTGATGAGCAAACCATGTAGTAATTTGTAAAAATTTTCACTACAGTTCATTGAAACTTCAGTCAGAAAAACAACTGTGCTGCTATGAAAACTATGAAACATTTTTTTAAAAGTATTTCATATTTAATAGTTTTTGTAGGATAATCTAGAATTGTAGAACTTTGTATATTTTATTCACTTTAAGAATAAAGAATAAAAAATCAAACAATCAGTAGAAAATGACACTTGTGTTAAGACTATCAAAATTCAAATGTTTTAAACGATTTATATAAATACTTTTTTTTTTTTTACAAATTTTTATTTGATATCTGTTAGTCAGATTTGTCTTAAATAACTAATGTTAGCCTACAATCTAATTCAGATGTTGATTCGAATATATATATATTCGAAAATGATTTAATAATTAAACATTTAATTGAATTTCACAATACTGAAATGAAGTGACGAATGACTGTGTTTGTAGAACACAGGTTCAAAAATTAAACATATTCTACATTATTACAAATGCTCTGTAAAGGGTTTCATTCTGCTTCACCCATTAATGAATCATTGCAGAATGAAAAATAGTTTCAGGCCATTTATCATCTTTTTCATCCGAAGGGAAAGTTTATTTTATTTGGAAACATTCCAGAGTAACTGGAGTTAGTGAGTTATTGATAAGAAATTACTGAAAAATGAAGATACGACTGTTTTATAAGGTCACATTTAACAGGGCCAAAAGTGACCAGAACATATGTATCCCAATTTTAATCAGTATTAGAAAGGTTAAAATGTGTTCTTCAATCCAACATAACAGACTTCCAGTTGGGCGAACACTGACTATTAGCATGAAAACTGAAGAGATATATATTTGTATGAATTTCAGCCACTTTAAATGGAACGCTGTGTGCTACAGAGCTTGTTGAAAAGGGCCTTATTAAAAGGTACCACGGGCCCCCCTGGTGGACCCCCATGTGACCTTCTGCCCGGCCCTAATGGACACTAATGCAAAATTTCATTGTTTGAGCATTTTAATGGCCCCAGAATGCCCTGGACTTTATTATTTATCGATAAATTACATCATTACAACAATAATGATCCGTTCTGCTCGTTTGAACTGTAATTCTTATTTTCTTTATTGCAGATCATACAAAGATCTTGCGAACTGGACTACAGCAAAAAACATCATCAAATTTCCCTCGGAAGATGATGGCTAGTAGTTTGTTAAAGGAATGTCTTGCATATCTGAAAAAGAGTAATGTTTTCATCCAATTTCCGTTGAATGCTTTACTGTATGGGTTGGAGGAGTTGGCTGAAATCAGGTTTTCATGTCCGTGCAATGTTAAGATGAATTATCGTTTTATACTGGCAATGTTCATTGGACCTCCTTTTTTTATTTTAGCTTTAATGTTCTTATTTTTAGGCCTTTTAAACTTGGGTATTTTCATTGTCCTAAGAAAGCAAATGCTGAAACTGAGGAAAAAACTCAGCAGAGCTGGCCTAAATCTTTTGTAAATTGTCTGATTCCACCTGTAATGTGGATCATCATCTTGTTTCTTGATGGAGATTACTTGGTTTGTGGTTATACAGACTGGAATGGACATTATGTTTTTGATGCAGAGCTCAACAGGTCTTGGTGTAAACCTACTAAGGGGATGCAAAATGAGACAGAGCTACTTAGATTTGATTACCCACCATCGTCACTATTCTCTGGTAAATATCACATCTACCATATCAGCTTGTTCTGTTACTGTAATATCATAATAGAAATGTCATATTACAACAAATGTTCAGTGTTTTTAACCATATGCTTATTTTAGTTTTCATACATTTTAAATACTAGCCAAACAATACAATTGTAGTTTGTGAAATACACACAGATGTCTATGGAAGTAGCAATAATAATCTAACATGTTTTATCGATATTGTGAGTTTTTTTCTGAATGTATTGTTTCTATCTCTCTCTCAGTATATAGGTCACATGTTGATTGGTGTCCTCGGTGCTTTGCTGGTTTTCACAGTAGGTGGTTTTGACTGCTGTATAACTAGAAAATGTGACAGGTGCATATTAATAATGTGTGGCCAAACAGATCCAGAGCAGGAGAGTCAGAAGCAGAGTAGTAACGAAACAGAGAATCTAAGCGCCGTGGGTAGGTCTACGAACCAGATCTCAATGGGGGTCCCAGGCTCTGACAGAGCCCACAGGGACAAAATCCCTGGCGACGTCCCTGATCCTGAGACGGGAAACAGACAAGATGTAGGACTGACTGAACCAACAGGTGAAACACAGACCGAACCAAGAGAGACTGAGACGTTTCTATAGAAAATTATTTTTATTTCAATTAAAGGAACAGTTATGGTATTGACTTTTTGATATAATTGCCGTAATAACATGTAACATGTAGTGACGTTTCTCCTTTATCAGTTCTCTTACATCCTACTTCAATTAATTTTTTAATGTGATATTCAGTGTATTACAGTTTATGTCGTGAGGCTTGATGTCACACTTTTTAATATTTCTTTTATGTTTGAGCTAATATCTGTAAAGACGCATTGACTATTAAAATGTTACTGAACTTTTACACCATTGTTGATATTTATTAATTGGATCATTCATCTTTTCTGTAGTAAACACTTTTACTGAGATTACATAGAGCAGCATACTTGAGAGGTTGTCATGACAACCAGATACTGTGAATTACATGAATACAAAAATAACTTCTGGATATATAGTGTTCTTACTGATATACATGCAGAAGACAACGGAGCGTCCAGCAGATGTCCTCATCTCAAAAAATATCTGTTTCCACACGAAACCACTAAATCAACAAAAAATGACATAGTACACACACCAGACCATTATAGGGAGCTGCAATTCTGTGACAGAGATACACAAAAAAACAGAGAAGAAGACTTGGACTATGACCATGAGCATTATGTATACAAACGAACATGAATCAATACATTTATTAATATCTGTGCGTTACTTAATAAAAAGACAATCGTCCAGTGTTTGTTCATGTAGGTAGCTTTTTCGGGACCCGTTGTTTTTAAATATCAATTTTTTTAACTTTCCAAAAACACTGGATCTTTCTCAGTCATTAATCATTAATCTAGCCAATCTTCACTCGACACCTAGGGACTCATTTATAAAGAGTGCTTAACGTGCTTGAAGGACTTAGACTTTTGAATTTTAAGTCTTCAAAAAACATATTTTGAGAAGGTAATTGAAAAGTACTTGAATTTTTAAAAGGCAGTATATAGAAAATTAATGAAACTCTAAAAATGAAACCTTTGCTCTGGGTTTGCATGTGGCCAAATATTACATCTTTAAATTTTGTTGAATGATTTAAATCTGCATACCTCTGGTTGGGAGGTCAGCTGGTTTGGATTTATCTTTACAGTGAGACCTTTGCAGGGTTGGTTAAAGACTGGATTTCAGATACTAGTTTGACACAAACTGTTTCCATTTATGAGCTAAACTGCAAATCCACTGCAGCAAAAAAACCCTGAACTTTATGAAGCTCCATATTCAGAGACTATAACAGACTGGTCTTTCTCCAACCACTGCTCCCATCAGCTCAAGACAAGGCAGTGATATCTTCTTTAGGGGTCTAAACATTGATTACCTTTCTGTAATCTGTTTCTTTTAGTTTGAAGGGGGTTAATAGTTGTTGTCGACTTTACTCACATCTCCTGCCTAATCCTGAGGGAACAAACCTGTGTGATAATACTCAACTTGAGTGGTTTGAGCATTCTTTCCTGGGGTTAATTCATAAGGTGGCGTAGTCAGATTTTCTTTGTGTCAATTTCTCCCCACCGCCCCAAAAACAAGGCCTCATATCCACATCTTCCATATTAATAAAGAATTATCCATCTTAATTCTCCATACCATACATGCGTTCCTGTCTCTTCTGTGAGCTCACTCACTGTTGTCTTCTATATCTCCTTCAATGCATCACAGTTGGTTGTCCACTTGCAAAGGTATGACAGCTGCAGACATAATCTCCTTTGCACTAGTAGTTATGGAAGGCATTTGAACATCACTTGCACTTGAGATGAAGGGGCTGGGAGACATGTCAAACACCAGCCTTGTCATTCATAGTAGAGACCTGCGGGACAGATTTTCAGTAGCTCCCGCCCGCCTCCCCAAGGTTTTCCCGCTCCCGCCCAACTCCCGCAACAATATAGATAATTTTGTCCCGCCCCGCCCGCAATATTCAAGTTTTGTCCCGCTCCCGCCCGCATGTAAACATTAAAACTGTGCACACATGACGCTTCAGACCTGAACTTCCAGACTTGTGGCTGCATATTTTGCTACATTTGTCGCAGCTCGCAAAGGGAAGGTGCTTTCATCTTCATACTATGAAAAACATTTCCAAATATCGGATTTCCCTTTGTTTGGCTTTGTAGTTCTGTATGTTCCTTTCTTTAATAATGAACTAATATCTGTAGCACTAAGCGTTGTCATACTCTTCAGACATTTTGCCTCGGTGTGGGTCTATGGTCTTTGTTCTTCTTAAGAACCATAATTTCGTTATTTTGAGTTGTTCTTGTTGCTTTTTGCAGCAGATAAATAATATTTTATTTCTTTTAACAATTTAATTTCAAGATAGGCATTTTTGAAGTCCCGCAAATAATTTTATTCTCCGCAACCCGCACACACGAGGACCTTACCGCCCGCATGCGTTCACATATCAAAGTCCCGCGCCGCACTGGGTTGCGTCGGGACATGTCGAGACCCACGGTACTCCAGCGGGATTGCAGGTCTCTAATTCATAGCACAGACAGCATATTTCTTGCATCTTCAAGAGAAATCACACTGCATTCCTGACACTCTCAGTAAGAGAAATCTACCAGAAAGCCTTCTAGATATCTGCTGTCAATATAATCTCATTTAGTCTAATTTTAACAGTATGCTGAGCAGATCTGGATTCAGATTAGGACCAGAATGTAAACTACTCTGAGTTTTGTTGTTACCTTGTCTTGGTCTAGAACATTTGAAGCATTTGAAGAGCATTTGTGGCCCTCCACCACATCTTCAACAATGCCCTGCTCAAGGCAATTACACACAACTTGACTGTATCTGTGATAAAAAAGTTGCAGTCTGACTGCAATTCTGTAAGTCTCTTCTTTGCAATGCTATAGTTATCTGGGAGTTCTGGTTTGTTAGATCTCCATGGAAGCTCCACTTCTTATCGACCATCTTTGTACTGAGTGACATGAATAACAAGTGAAGAGCATCATCCTCTTCAGTAATGCCAAGGAGACCTCTATTTGCCATTCTGAGACTGTCAGATTAATGAAGAAGGTAAAGGCAAAAGTTATCCAGAAATGGTTTTACATGTCCATGTTTAACATGTTTTACAACCCTACGATTTCTTCCTAGAATCAAATGGTTTGTTATTGGCTTATTTGGAAGGATCATGAATAATTATGTTGAGCTCTATTGAGATTGAGTTTAATGTCTTTAGAGGAACCATGTGCCAATCCTTTAATCAACACGATATGTTCCTAGCACTAATTACATGTGTATCATTTGTGGCTGTGACATGCAGACATGATCCTGAATCGATATTACTGTCCAAAAAATTTTACTTATCCCAATCCCTACCCTTAAACCTAAAGTTTATTTCTAAAATCAAAGTGAAATGATATCTGATTAACAAGGCGACCCTGAACATAAGCCTAAAGTAGAAATTTGCTGAACAAATATCCCTCAGTTCTGATTGGTTGATTGGAATGTTGTTCTAGAAAGGCTGGGCGATAAATCGATAACGATAATTATCCGAATTTCCTCAATATGATAATGAAATTCAATTAGTGTTCGATGTATTGTTTATGAGGCAAATGCGAAACGAAAGAGCACTAGTCTTTTGAAGCACGCCACTCTGACTGTTTATCTTGTCGGATGAAAGTTCAAACAGCGTGTGCGCCGTGAGCTACTAGGGAAGATGTGACTGTACAAATTTTCTATTCATTTCAATGACTTGTGGTGCACAAGGATGGTTTGTGCATTTGAAATGCTTGAACTCAGCAAAAATTCAAGAAAAACTTTACAGCACTGACAAACAGAAACACTGTTCACAACGATACAGTTAGAAGACATAACAGATCGCCATAATTTACCATAGATTTTTATTATAGTGACCATAACTGCACCATGGTATTGAGTCAGAAATGTTGGTATTCGTATCCAATTTTATTATATTATTAATGTAGACGTGGTAAATGCATTGAATGAGGAAAAATGGAATATAATTACAGTTGGCTATATTATTAATCTATAGCGTTTAGTTCGTTTATACTAAATGTACTGGTGTTTTAATTGTGATTTTAACTGTGATTATACTACATGTATGCTACTGTGAAGACCTATAAAAATTGATTGCTCACATTTTACAGATATTACAGATGTTTATAATGAACATAAATTTGCATCTGCATCCCAACAAAAGCTACTATCAAATGTGTATTTCTAAGAGACTAAAATGTTTTATTATTGATACTATCAGGCAGCACGCCAGTTTGTGATTTGACACAATATTACTCATTAGAACATGCAGAACTCATTAGAACATGCAGATAATTTTTTTATATTTGTAAACAATAAGGCCAAATCGATTACAAAATGCGTCACTGAGAACAATTGCTCTGTACAACCTCTGTCTTCACCCTTTATTTTTAGCTCGTTTTTGTTCTTTTAATCAGAGCTTGTTTTTCCGGTTTAGCTGGATTTCAACTGATCCTCATCTATTAAAAGGAAGTAAGGAAATAAAATCAGTCTCAGGAGCGTAAAAGCATGCTGGTCGCTCACTTACGGATCGTCACTTTATAATCCATAATTTCCAGCTGAACATGGGCCTGCTTATGTTTGCTTTTGTGGCTGTAATTCCAGTTTTATCTGAAGGTATGTAAATTATAACAGAAAATTTGTTCTGTTTTATGTTTTGAGCACTGCCTCATTTCAAGTTTATGGTTTGTTATAATCAGCAAATATTCAGAGCAAATTTAGATGACGCTCTCCTGCTTTATACGTTACAAGTCCAGTTAGCCTGTAGTGTTGCTAGATTTGACAATTTCTCAGACAGACTACCCCCAACTTGTTTTTCGAAGCTACTAGCAACGAATATAGCTATTTTAAACATTTATTTGCCATCCCTTGAACATAATAAAGGGCATGTTTTTTTTACAACCACACATAAAAGGTATCACAACAGCTAGCTTTTGGCGTGATTTTTCTTTCAGATTCTTTCTGTTTGTTTCAGCATTCACTCTGAAAGGTCCTTCTGGTCCTCTTGTCGCTCCTCTGGGATCTTCAGTGGTTTTGCCATGTTATGTTGATGAACGCTTACCAATGGAGGGTCTGAAGGTGGTATGGAGAAGAACAGATTCAGAGACTTTGGTTAATCTGTATCAGGATGGGGAGAGTCAAGCAGAGAAACAGCAGCAGGGTTATCATGGCAGAGCTCATTTCTTTACTGATCAGATTAACGATGGAAACTTCTCCCTCCATCTGGACAATCTGAGAGCTGGAGATGAAGGACGATACACATGTACAGTTCACAGCCGGCAGGAGTCTGGAGAGACCACGGTACTAATAAAAGATGTCGGTGAGTATGAACTCCTTTTAAAATATCTCAAAATGATACAGAGCTTTATTCTGCTATTTATAACCCCAGAGCGTTTGCTAGTAACCGGACAGATAAATCTGTATCCCGCATATGACCGCGAGGACGTCACTCTGAACTGCTCTGTAGACTCTCACATCGCACCTGAACACATTGAAGAGGTTTCATGGAAGAAAATGGATGAAGGTGGAGATATTCTAGTTCTGCTCCACCTAAACAATGAGACATTACAAGGTTCATCGGATGAGCAATACAGAGACAGAGTTGAGCTGTTCACTGCCGAAATCCCCAAAGGAAACTTGTCTCTCAGACTGAAGAGTGTCAGACCTAAGGATAAAGGAGTTTACATGTGTCATGTGTTCGCTGGAGAACTTTCAGCCAGCGCAACCGCAGAACTGGAGAGAAAAGGTCAGCAACTTGCACACAAAAACATACACTAATATTATCATTATTTTAAATATAGGACAATGCTCGGAAATTTCAGCCTGGCCAAAATAAGACTTCAAAATAAGTGTTGGAATATAAGCTGTTTTATCTAGGTAATGGGAAACGGGTAGCATGGTAATCAGTAACAGGAATGGGATTATGGGTAACGGAGTACTTGGGTGCGGGAGCCCACTTATGGTATGAAGGAGAAACCACAGAGGCCCGATTCATGACTATAATTAATATTTTTGTTATTATATAATAATATAATAATAATAATATTTTGATGGTCCCTTTAACGCATACGGTTTACTATAAGTATTGTTGCGCCTACATGTCTACTAACTCTCACTGTAGACCGGTAGGGTTAGGGTTAGAATAAGTCGACATCTATTTGGTTACTAATAGTCAGTAGAACAATCTTTTGGGAGATCATTACACCAGACCGTCTATTAATACTCTAATGACAGTTAGTAGGTGTGTAGGTGCAGAATTACTTATCGTGAACAGAATGCTCAAAAGGGACCATCAAAATGAAATGTTGCCCTAATGTTAGATTCCATTTGTGTGCTATGCATCTTTTTCTTTTTAGTCCATCATAATTATGTGTAAGGTGTTTTGATGGCGGCATAATTTCTTAAATAAACCACTACTGTTTATTGCCATATAATGTTTAACGCTTGTGTGTTTGGATTAGTAAATGTAACTCTTTACAGGTTTCTCTGTTTTACACATAATGGTGTTGATTGTCTGCATTTCTGCATCTGGATCTGCACTTCTGCTCTGCTGTCTGATCTATTACACGTCCCAAAAAACAGGTTAGTTCAAATTGCGTTTGTGTGTGTGTTTTACTGTAATAAATGTGAGGATCAAGAACAGGTTTACAGTCCACGCAAGCGTCATCACATACAGTTCAGAAACATTGCAATATAAAGGCTGAGTGTGTCTTTATATAACAGGAAGTACAGAGAAATCATGATGATTAGTATATTTTTATTTTATTCGGTCCAAATGAGAATACTAAAAAGTGAATAAACAAGATCTGTATTTACACTCATTTGTATCTGATATCCAGACCCTGGTGCATCCAGACATGTTAAGATTCTTGGGTTTCTTCATGCATTTATTCCAAATATTATGATGTTTGTGGCTTTTGTCCTCTGGGGGCTTACAGAAGGTGAGTGCATACGCAATAGAAAAAACAACATGAATCTAATTTGAGCTTAAATTTGATTTCAGTTACTCAGATGTGTGATAGATCAGTGTATTCCATCACTTTTATCTGGATATTCGTGAAAGTCTTTTTAAAAAAGATCTGAATGTGTTGCAGGTTTTCTGTATGAGACGGTCTCTTGCTGTGCAATTTATATTTTGAGGCCTCTGATGTTGATTTATTGCGCACCATTTTTAGAGAAAATGGCAGGTTTGTATTTTTAGTTTTAAGTTCTTGGCTATTAGCAAATACACTTTGAAGTGTGTGGGTGCACATTATGATTTTGACACTATATGGCTATGCGTTATCATATTAATTTAGTTCATTCTGAGATGTGTATAATTTCCTCAACATAAATGTGCAAACATATGTAAAGTGATTAAAGTATTTATTATTTTTGTAACCTAATATCTCATTATATAACTCAGCTCTGTTCTTTTTTTCAGATGTGGCTCTCGTCTCTGAATATGTAATTTTTATGATAGTTTATTGTTCAGGTTGGTTTAAAATCTACAATAATGGTAGCACAATATTTCTGGTGTGTAACATATGTGCAACAATCTAAAATAATATTCGATAAGCACATTATGTCTTCCTCAGTTTGAATGATTTATGTTAGTATGTCAGAACTCATATGTCTCCAGTGCAGCTTATTTAGGTTTGCTAATAGTTTTTCCACTGTTTTCTGCTTCAGTTATTTTCAGTCGTGCTTTTGAAATGTCTCAAATAGAACCGGATGGGAACCATGTATATATTAGAAGATTTAATTTCTGGGCAGTGTTTGTGTTTGGATTTATTATTCCATTCTTTGTCATCTACATTGTTTACAGTAAGTTTCCATCATTTTTCAATTGTAGACAGTTAATTAATTACGTTAGTCAACATTTTTCCTATATGCTGTGTTTGAGAGAAAACATGTTCAGGCTAGATAATGATTTGTAATAAACTATTTCTGGGCATCTCTATTTAACTGCTGGTCTCAAGATTATATTTCGTTATATTTTTGTTTGTAGTCCAAATCTGTAGACTAAACATGCTTTGGGAAAAATTATTTCTAATCTTTAATAATAATTAATGTGTGCGTGTGTGTATATATATATATATATATATATATATATATATATATATATATATATAGTATGCCATGCAAATTTGGAGGCTAAAACAGAGTTTTTTCATTTCCTGAAAAGCAGCGGTTTTGGACATACAAGATCTTCTACCGTTATTTAAAGGGTTGCTCCCCCCAAAATTGAACATTTTGTCATTAATTAGTTACCCCGTGTCATTTTCAAACCCATTAAAGATATTTTCGACGAAAACCAGCAGATAGCCTTTTCGTTAACTGGCTAAGCTAAACATGCTTCAATTAAAACACAAGGTTACTCTCATTGTAAACTTGTTGTCTAGCAAAAGAGTTCATTATAAACTTTTTACTCCACAATACCAGTCAAATGCTTCCTTTTATGATCTGATGTAGCTTTTTGTCACAGAACGAGGCAGAAAATGTTACATAGGCTGCTTTAATGAATAACAGTGATAAACAATACTTTGTTGCAGTCCAGTGTTTACAGTCTTTACTCAGTTACAGCGATAGCTCCGCTATGGGTTTTGCTACTTCTCTGGATATATGGCTTTTTCTGTATGTATGTATGTATGAAACCGACATCATGTGTTTGTAGTGCTAATGGCCAATTCGTCCTTTAATACAAAATGTGCTTTTAATTTTCTAGTATTGACTAAGGTGAAGAGGAATCCATGCCGCAGAGAGACGTGTAAATGCTTATGGGATAAAGTTGCAGATGTAGCTATTTTCAGCTATTTCGTTCTGCCTTTCTTACAATTCATCCTTACGCCCTTCACTTTGAAACTACGGAGACAGTTAGTGACCCTTTATCAAGTCTGTGCTTTCTTTTCTGTGGAATAAACAGACAACATACCAAAACGGCTGGGTTTCACAGACAAGGTTTAAGGCTAGTCTCAGATTAAATGCACAATTGAGCAATTTTAACTGAAAGCAACTTGCACGGACATATTTTAAAACATGTCAAAAAAAACATGGCTTAGTCTATGGTCATGTCTGTGAAACCAGACATATTTTGGAATAAAAAATAATTCAACTGGCAAGGAATCATTCATTCACAAAAACAAGTCTGTTGTACAAGTACATTAATACATTAAAGAAGTGTGATTAAAAATCTCTTTGAACACTTTAATTACTGAGCACTGGAAATACTTTTAATGTTTTTGTGATGAGATCTAAATATGTTAATGTTCTTCTGTTTTTAGATTTTCAGTTCGTATTGTTCCTAGTTTTCTATTTTCTGTCATTTTCCTGTCTGCGTGGCCTAAACAGACAGAAAAGCTGTAAGTATGCGATGAATTCATCTTTTATAGTTTTGTGTGATCAACAATCAACGAGAATCTCTTGTATCCGTCTAAATATGAATGTTTTAGCCCAGTCTAATATCAAATATATTTTATTATATATTTCATTTAATCTTTTCATTTCAGATAAATGCAGATCTTTCTATTCATTAAAAGAAATGTTTACTGTGCTGTTTTAAATGTTGATCATATTACATTTTTTTGAGCAGCAGATAGTGTATTAGTACGATTTCTGAAGGATCATGTGACACAGAAGACTGGACTAATGTTGAAAATGTAGCTTTGATCAGAGAAACCATTAAAAAAACAAAAAAACATTTTAAATAGTAAAACTATTTCATTGCTGCTTTTACCGTATTTTAAACAAATCAATGCGGTCTTGGTGAAATAGAAATATATTCTATAATGTAGAACCTATTATAAAATATATTATAAAAAGCATTAAGCTTTACTGATAATGTACACTTTATTTTTACTCACTTAGCTACACAGGGAACACTATTGTAAAGGTTTAGATTATTTTTATCGGTTTATTGAATGAAAGCATTTGCGTTCTTTTCAGGTTCAAATTTACTCGCTAATATCTTATGGATAATCTACATGTTTATAATAGCTGTTTTGGTGGTCTATTTTTGCGTAAGAGTGCTGATGAGGGATCGAGGTAAAGTACATGTATTTTACTTGTAAATGAGCTTTTCAATATAACATTTCACCTTTCACTGAAGTTATTAATAAAAAATCTGTCTTCAGATTGGAAAGGATGGCTCTGTATGATTATATTTCACAAAATACTGTGGATGAGCACAATCTACATTGACGTGAATAAAGATCTGGGTACAGTATTGATCATTAACTTTATATTATATTATCTTCGTCATTTTTAAATACATCTTGGGTGTATTGCCTGACTTCCGTGTGATATGACTGTTATGGTCAAGTGTTTGAATAACTAACCATATAGTTTTATTTGTTGTTATTATTATTTTAATTTTAAATCTCTTACAGATCTGACCCTCAGCGTGAAGAAAGTATTTCATGTGTTTGGATCAGTAGTTGTGGTTTTGCTGAGCGCTGTTACACTGATGACTGAACTAATACTGAATGCAGGTGAGCGGACGCCATCATATTTCTGCTTTTATATTTACCATTTACATTCTATTCATTATTCTAGTATAACATGCGTGTCCTTACCTTCAGTTAACGGAGAACGTGCAGTGGGAGATCTGAGAGTCGTTGTATTTTCATCTGAAAGCATCTTCACGTTTTTTCTGCTGATTTTCATCATGTTTGGACCTTGTAAGTACAACTGTGTTCATAGCAAATTCAAACCCAATTAATAACCTTTACGTTTAAATTTTCTTTGCAATGGATCATTTTAAACGCCATTGAAATGCATTGCTAAAATGCCACACGATGATCATGGCGCATTTGTATTAATCCGTTATCTGATTTGATTTTAAATGTATTTAATTCATGGCGAAAGTATTTTTATTTCTTTTAGTCAACATGCACGTTACGCTAAGTTTCTCTATTCACACAAACTCAACCGCATCAGTAGATTCCTTCACAGAGATCTGGATCTGATGATCAGCGTAATTCCTGACATGCATGAATACTCTGAATGCTCAATCTAGGAATCAGCCAATAAACAGTGCTTAAACCGACTAAAATATCTGTCCCTCTCACTGCTTTTAACACAGGGTTTTCTAACCTGAAGTGTTTGCAGTGCTGTCAGGTATGTGTTGTTTTAATCATTTCATCATAAATTCATCGTAAATATATTTACTTATGAACTAACAACATTCCATTTTACTATAATACATTTTTCAGCCTAAAATAAAATGGTATATATGCAATATTGCTGTGTGCGTGTGTGTGTGCACACCTGGTATTTATGATGTTATGGGGACCAAATTTCCCCATGAAGAAACAAGCTTATAAAACATACAGGATTTACATTTTGGAAAATCTAACAAAACGGTAGTTTCCTGTAATGGGTAGGTTTAGGTGAAAAACAGTAACACAAAGTCTGTACAGTATAAAAACATTAAACCTATGGGGAGTCCTCATAAAACATGAAAACACAATGTGTGTGTACGTGTGCATTTGGGAGAGTTAAATGCAGAGCACAAATTCGGAGTATGGTTCATCATACTTGACCACATATCACTTTATTTCACACCATGTTCATCATATCAAACAACTGTCCTGACTTTTTATTTTTAAAACCCCTTTCTTATTTCAAACACAGAACGCCAGTAAAACTCTAGACGATGAATCGGTTCAGAGAAAAGTGGAATCACATGAAATCAATTCTCTCCTAAAGAATGGAGATCCGGAGGCTGGTAGAAGTGATGTTACAGAAGAAACTCAGCCACAAACATAATCAACAATGAGAGAAAAAGAGTTAATGCCGGTACCTACAGGTATACTGTATGCTTCATGTAACCATGTGCCAAATTGAAAAATTCAATACAAAAGATCAATTTAACATAGAATTCGTTGGGTAAACCTAAAAAGCTATTCCGCTGTGGAAGAAAATTAAGTTATGTGCTAAGATTCTAAGAAAATTCTTAGAAATATGAGCATTTGGACATAGCTCTGCCCCTTTTCCAGGTGACTCAGCACAGAATGAAGAGTCACGGCGATAGCATCCTTTGTGGATCTGTTCGTGTTGTTTGCAAACTGGTAGGGGTCACAGTCAGAAAATCATTGTGTGATGTGCTGGATAATGTAGATCATGCAGTGACTAACCTGCATGACAACGTTGTGCACAGACTCCGTGACCTTGGCTTTCTGTGCAAAACAGGCCCTCAGTCCTCAGTGTCAGCTGATTCTGAAGGCTGGGGAACTGGACGCCGCAAGCGGTGTTCAAGGTTTATGCTGGTATGCTATCCTGGCTGACTTTGTCAAGCTGGTCTCCTAGCCTGACTGGCTAAGACCAGATTGATCAGGTACAGAAGTGATTCAAATCTCTCTAAAACAAGGCTACGATCAGGCTAGATGACCAGCTAAAACAAACCAACCAGATTAGACTGTTTTAGCTTTTTTGTTTGTAGTTGTTTGGCATACATCATATTTTTCCTTGCTTATAGAACTTTACTCTGCATTACCGGTTGACTATGTATCATCATTTACACATTTGTGATTTAAAGGTTGTTCACAGCAATCTCCTACATGCTTCAGATGTCGGAGGAGACACTGGATGAGCTGGACCTCAAGAAATACAACACATCAGATGAGGGGAGAAGAAGACTGATACCAGTTGTGATCAACTGCAGAAAAGCTCTGTGAGTTATTCATGTCTTACAACAAGGATTTTTTTCTAAATTTATTTAACATGAATGTTTTACTCTCTTTCAGCTTTGTTGCCTGTAATTTAAGTCCTCAGTGTTGTGAAATTGTAGCCTTGGCTCTACAATCATCAAACTGTGTCCTGAGAGAGCTAAATCTGAGTAACAATGACCTGCAGGATTCAGGATTGAAGCTGATTTCTGGCGGACTGAAGAGTCCAAGCTGTCAGCTGCAGATACTGAGGTCTGTAATAAGGAATCTTTCTGTAAGCAAAGGATATATGAGGTTTGTTATCTTGGATGCTTAGTACACAGTCTAATGAAGTTAAACGCTTTAGTACTTGTAGTTCATTATGATTGAGAATGATTCTGCAGAAAATTTCTTGCTGACAAGATTTTGAATTTTGTTTAAAAGATACTTATTCAACCACCTACTGAAGTTAAATTTTCTAAATTTCTGTCAAAATTTTTTTTTCATAGATACAGAAACAGACAAGTCAGATCTTTTTATGAGCTTTCACTTCATGAAATATGTAACTAGTTGACCTTTTAAGATAAACAATAACTTTTAACATAAAAGCATTGTTCCCGCACTATTCCCTCAGCAATGTATTGTTTTATGGTGCTCAAATCTCTTGCACCTTCTACCTTATTTAGTTTATCCTCAGATAAGGTAAAGTAAGTCGAGTCTGTGCTATCTCTCATAAGTATTCAATCATACTCACAAGACAGGTCACAGAAGACTTCTCCATGGTCTGTTCTGCTCATGTCTTGAAATCAGAGTCTTTTGGCAGGCCAGCGTATTGGTTAGCATAAGATATTGTTTTATTATACAGTATATAGGTTAAATACATTACAAATAAAATACTAATATAAAATAGAAATAAAAACAAAGTTGTATATAATCTGCGAGCTCGGTCGTTCGGAGGCATCGTGGCGCTGCTGTCTGGCATCGGAGAAGCGTGTCGCCGAGGTGCAGCTTTAACTTCTGGCTCACTTCTAAGTGCAGCCCTCCTTTACAGACTACAGATGCAAGTCGACACTTTTTTATCAAATAAAAGAATACAATATTCTGTGTGGTCTCTTCTTCTTGATAAATCAGTAACACATCACAATGTGCAAACTTACAAAATCAGAAAAACTTCCTGTATCACTCAAGATATCTATCTATATATATATATATATATATATATATATATATATATATATATATATATATATATATATGTGTGTGTGTGTGTGTGTAACACCATTCCAGCAGAGGGAGCCGTCACCAGAGTTGACTCGCCTCCACTCCCTCTGCGTTCATTTCCTGTTTGGCCAGCATTTAACCAGGATGGCTTCTACATGAAGTATTGCCAGCCTACCCTGCCTTACTGAGCGGTCCTCTGATTATTTCCTGTCTGCTTCATTGTGTATGATCTCTGCCTGTTTGTTCTCTCTGTTGTCTGGATTTGCTCCTTTGTTTTGTCTGCCGTTTTGGATTGCCTGGCTGTGTACTGACCCACTGCCTGCTTATCTACTACGCCTACGGACTGCCCTCTAACTTGGTAACCGATCTGACTGCCTTACATTGCCAACCATTTGCTTGACCCTGATTCCTGTTTATGGTATTTATCAAATAAACCCTGCAAATGGATTCAAACGTTGCCTCCTTGCCTTCATTACTATATATATATATATATATATATATAACACATTTGGCAAAAATTTGAAAGCTTTAGAGTTAAAGATTAAAGAATAGTTTTTGTTTATGATCTCCTCAGATGACATTATTTCCCTCACCAATGTAACATGCTGTTTTTGCAAGGTCCCATGAAAAGGTTTCAGCTTTTATTTTTTCTTTTACACCCTGAAAAAAGGTATTGCAGGTTATTCAATCAATCAATCAATCATTTTTTTTTTATATATAGCGCTTTTAACAACACAGGTTGCATCAAAGCACTGTACAGTATAAAGCAGAAGAGTACAATGACAGGGATGTATAATGACGAGAGTGACCAATTTGTTATTAAATGCAGAGACGGTCTCTGTAATTCTGTATTCATCTTCTATCACTTTTAGTCAGCTTTGATGAAACTCCTCTCAGCTAGTGCGTCTTTTCAAATTGAAGGTAGTCTTGTCACCTTACCTTAATATAGCGCAATACTAGTATACTCCTGAATAGTAGTAGTAAAACAAAATTATATCATATAATGGTTATATTGAAAATGCAGAATGTTATTGTGCTTTGATGCAACCTGTGTTGTTAAAAGCGCTATATAAATAAAAATGATTGATTGATTGTAAAAGATATAGATACTATACTGTTAATGCAACATAAGATTAGCTAGCAGCCTAACAGCTCAGGAAAAACTTGAAATTCTTCCTAGATACTGTGATTTCATAGTGTATGTCAAGCTCTGAGTGGCTCATGCAAAAGCTATAAGAAGGTGTATTCCTGGCTTTTTTCTCCTCAGGTTAATATTCCTCTGATGTTTCTTTAACTCTCATATAACAAGATGGAGCTGTACATAATCATTCTCACACTTTCCATTGTTCTCTCAACTGATGCACACTTATGTAAGTATTATTGCTTGGTGTTTTCTTTCATATTTAAATATAAGATTTTAGTGGACTATAAATAAAAGTACTTTACACAAGCAAATGGTTATTTTCTAAATTTAGTACAAAAATTTCCAATCATGTAATGAGATCATTTTACTTTATCAGCAAAACAAAATGAAATGATTTTTCTACATTTTAGTAATTACAACAATCAGATGAGTTATTTTTGCATGTAATTGGGTTGCCTTTCTCTTTTAGTGTTTTGCGGTTTCAGTGGAAATTAGAAATATGTGTTTAGAAGTAGGCTAATTAAGAACATACCATGTATAACCGAGTATTATAGGCTAACATGGAGATTACCATTAATATTATCAGCTCTTTTTTTTTGTAATACTGTTAACTTTGTAAAACTTCATACAGTAAACTCAGTACTATTTATTGATCACATGCATAAATGGGAGCCCCAAAATGGGAACCCCTGATACTTCAGAAAAAAACTATGAGAATTTGTTTGAAAAATTTGCAAAAATGTATCCATATCCATACAGATCACATTCAGGTTTTATCTGCGCTCTTTCTCTCCATTCATGTCTGCCTAGAAGCTTTGTTGGATCCTTACAACATATTGCATAGGCTCTCTTTTCCTTATGCATGAGTGAGAGAGAATTTCTTCTAGGCACTTTAGTGAACTTCCAAAAGAGCTTAAATAAGCAAAATACTGTATAAAAGAGCAGTTTTACTACCGGCTATAGTAGATCACACAATTTAGAGCATTGGTCTCAAAATAAATTCCTGGAGGGCCACAGCTCTGCACAGTTTAGCTCCTTGATCCAGCTGATCAAGGTCTTTGGGATTATTAGATGCTTTCATGCAGGTGTGATCTGGAGCTCTGCAGAGCTGTGGCTCTTCAGGAATTGAATTTGAGACCACCGGTCTAGAGCCTCTACCAGGTGGCTAGTTGCTTTCATTATGTGGTGTTCCTTTTGGGGTGATCTTGAAAGTGACTAAGTAATGAACATGCAAGTGTTTCATGATGAGAGAAAAAACAGAACTATTTCTGCTGTGCCCAGTGCGCACTTTGCACATAAACCTGGATAACATAGAGAACTTTAAAAGATCTAACTAGCTTTGTCTGCTTCAGAGGTCAGCAGAAGGCTTGGATATGTAAAAACAAAGAACATCCCTCTCTATCGTGGATGCCATTCAGCAGTGTATTTTGTCCTTTAAAGCTTTCACAATTAAGGTTTGAAGGCCTAAGGTTGTTTATGACGAGTGTTGTTGTTCCAAACGAATAGCAAATCTCCTAAGAAAATTTAAAACCTAAAGTCATAAGTTTAAGATCAGAATGTTATCAGGCCTAGGTATAGATTTTCCTGCTTGCCTGCTGATTTATTAGAAGCAATCAGTTCTATAAACTGATGTAAAAATATATGTTAATTTATGTTAATGATGTTTATATTACACTGATCAAAGTGCAACTGGCAACTCACACAACTGTTCTCATGACCGAGCCAGAAGGGGCCTAATACTCCTAATACCCCGCTCTCCGTGACCTTTGTAAAGACGGGGGGCCAGGAACAGCCAAAAGGGAGGACTTTGTACTGCAAACCAATCCTGGGGCATTTGGTAATGTGCTTCTGTGTGAGCATCTTGAATGAAACTGAGTAAAACACCACTGAACCTGGGAGGCTGGCAAGTGATCTGAATCATGTAGCTGAGTCGAATTGTCCAGATAAGCCACCACAATGGGTTAGTTAGTGACATCCACGCAATGCAAATAGCACCAATGGAGTCACCAAAGAATAATGGCATAGAAATAACTTTTTCTTTATTAATCCTCTAGTTAACGGACATTTCTATTCCAAGTGTACCACACATGGAGCTTTTAACATTCTTTCAATGTTAAAAAAACAATAGGCTACAGTGAAAATGCTTTCAATGCAATGCAATTCAAATTCAAAATGACGGTCATTTTAAAACTGCACACTAAATATACCTGTACAATCTTAAACAGTTACATTTTTCTGTTTTATTTAATGCATTATGTAATTTTCTGTTGTTTTTTTATTAGTGTTACTGTATAATGTTTGCATTTTTCTGTGCAGTGAAAGCTCATGTCACCTTGTCAAATTCCTTGTTTGTGTAAACATACTTGGTAATAAAGCCCTTTCTGACTTCTGACGGTATAAAACCAGTGGACTATTAACAATAAGTGTTTTGTGAAATCAATGAACAGCAGCTTTTAGTCTGTCACTACGCTACTTTTCCATAATTTTTTTCTCTTTAAAGACAGGCTTGTTTAACTGTTGCACTTGCATCTATTGCTGCATTTCATCTACTATGCCACCTCACAATCACCAAAACAGAACTGAACAATGTACAGAACTTGGTAAGCTAGTCCCATCCTGAGGATATATTCCTAAGGCCCACAGTCTTACTATTCTCATTAAAGAGAAAAAAATGGTATGAAAGATGCAGAATGTGAATGGAAATTGATTTAACTGAAAAATAGTGCGTTTGTCAGTTCTGAGGTGGAAAAAACTATTCTGAGCTAAGGGGAAAAAGAGAATGAAATTGTTTTTCCTTTTTAGAATTGTGAGAATAAAGTCAGAATTTTTTAAATGTAAGATTATTATTTTTTTATTATTTTAATCCAGGGCTCATCCATAAACTGCCACCTGAAAACTGTCACCACCCCCATGAATTACATGGTCCTTGTTCATGGATGACAAGCTCTTGTAATACCTGGAGAACATAATCAATACAATACATGCTAAAAAAAGTAAATGAAGTGCATAAATGTTGTTGTATTGTTAAACATATTGTGTTTTTTTATCAGCTATCCAACATGAAGCTTACCAGCTTTCAGTATGCTCTAATTCAGAAGAAGAGTTTTTTATTGGATATGATGAAGATGAGACATGGCATGCCAACTTTAATCTCAAGACAGGAATACTGACAATACCGATTTTTTCTGGACCTATGGCATTTGCTGAATTTTATGAACGTGGTCTTTCAGAGGTGGCATTTTGCAAAAGCAACTTACACATGTTCATTGCAGATTTGGAGAACCCACCACCAGAAATAGGTAAGACATGCAAAATTGTTGTGAAATTGCACATTTTAAAATGAGCATCAATACTACTGGTGTATTAAACATGATATTGGTAACACTTGTTCCCCTTTTTAAAGTCTGCGTGAACCAAAGGTTGCAACTGATTTTACTGACATCTGAGAGAAACAGGATAATAAATGAGGAAAACAGAGAACATAGGATGTTTTTTTATAATGTATGGCTGTAGTTAAGTAGGCATTTCATTCAGACAGTTGGAGGGGAGCTGCTGATCTATTTAACTTAAAAAAGTGCAAAAAGCAGTGTAGTGAAAACAATGATTTTGTAACTTGTTTTTGTTTAGTTGGACGAGAAAAAAAAACCTTTTTATTTAATATTTAATATTAGTTGAATAAACCTGTAATGTCTAAAAGAGAAGTTATGAATGATGTGTTTTTACTCATAAATCTATATTTGTCTACTCTCCACTACGATCAGCGGTGGATGAAAGCAAAACTAAAGTAAAAGTACAGATATCTTACCAGACGATTACAGCTATCCACCCTGCTGGTGATGGAAAGGCATGAACAAGTTTCTCCATGTCTTTATCTCGTCATTATGCTTCTCTGTCATTGTATTATTCTATTTTATACTGTTCAGCGCTTTAATACAATCTGTATTGTTAAAAGCACTATATAGATAAATAAAAGTGATTACAAATAAAACATCTAATTTTCACAATGTTTTTGAGATGATAGTATGCTGATGTAGTTGATTTCTGCCTTGACATGATTACTGAAACTGAGGTCTGTCTCCAGAATCACCCAAAGATTTCTGACTTGATTTTTAGTTGTTTGACCCCTAGAGTCAAGGTATGCATTGACCTCAACATCTTTGTTTCCAAATGAACTGACCTAAGTTTTGTCCTTGTTTAACTAAATAAAATTCTGGCACATCTAGCTTTTAATTTTTCAATGTATTGGCAGAGAGAGTAAACAGGGCTATAGTCATTTGGAGATAAGGCAAGGTAAATCTGGATATCATGGAGATGTCACGTCAGATATGGCCAAAGAATTGGGATCTCTCTTTGAGAGACTAACCTCCTTCGAGGGTATTTAAAATGAGCCAGTGAACATTGGCATGCGCTAATCGCATCCAGTTGCCGCCGACCACAGCATGAGTATAAATGAGCAGCGGGTGCAGCACATATTCAGGTTTTTGCTGAGGAGCCGAGCCAGTGACCCGGCCCCTCAGCGATCCCAAAGTCGATAACATTTGTACGAAATTATAAAACATAGTAAACACGCAATCAGATTAGAGTGTCCTTTAATCCATCACGACCATTGGCTTGTGACACCATCACATGACTTCATCAGAGGTCCTGAGTTTCCTCGTTGTGTCTTCAAAACAGTAAAGACCATCTTTGTCTTCAGGGAATGAGGATTACATATTTAACAGAGACGTTCCCTTTCAGTCAGTCACTCCAAGTCACGTTGGATATGACAGAGGAATTGGGATCTTCCCATTCAGTGAGACTAGAACACTGGGGAACGTCCCACGTTCTAGTAAACAGGGACGTGTGGAAGTTCAGCCTTCCCGTAGGAGGTCTTGGAATGTATTCTCATATGGACAGTATTTCAGTGCATATGGAAAATTGAACCCTCTTAGGGTTGCAGAAGGTCTACCGGGAAAACACAAGGCTCTGAGGCTATACTGTGGAAATACAAACATGAAGTCCTCTGGGGTACTTTACATGGCTCCCAGCCCTCTACCGGTTTTCACGGATTCATCGAGTGAGGGCCTGGCAGGAATGGAGGAGCTTGACAGGGTCTACTGTATGGACACTCTGGAGCAGTTAACAAGGTGACATGAAACCGGGCTTCTTAGTGCTTCTACTTGTTTGAGGTGAGAACACAGGAGGATACCGGTTCCACACAAAGACTATAAAATCTAGCAAATGTGTCAGGGGTCGCCCAGCTCGCAGCTCTACAGATATCTGCCAGGTATCTACATATATCTGCGAGGTGCCACAAGCTAACACTCAGGACAATGCCACACTACTTGTTGATTGGGCCCAAATTCTAGGCACGCAGGTCCCCTACTCTCTTGATGGAGGCCAATGAGAACAGGAGCAGAGTTTTCATTGATAGGCCCCCCTCAGGAACCTGATGATTAGGTCATGCTTATCCACAGACCTCCCATCTATGGGGTCATGATTTGCAGCAGTCACAACCACATAGACTTTAAGGGTGGAGGGAAACAGCCTTTGCTCCAACCCTTGCTGCAAGAAAGTCAGCACAACTCTGATCAGGCAATCCTGGGGGCCTTCTCAGGGAGAAGAACACTACTCAACAAACAGGCTCCAATTCAAAGCACTCTTGCTTCTGAAGTGATGGTGTCAATTACACCTTGAGGTAGGTCCCTGAGAGCCTCCACTTCCTGTCCAGAGACCAGACATAGAGTTTCCACAGGTCTGGACGTGGGTGTAACAAGGGGTCAGAAGATCCTTTCTCAGAGGAATCGTCCAAGGAGGGGCTGTCTTGAGGAGCATGAGTTCTGGGAACTAGGTCCAGGTGGGCCAGTAGGGTGCCACTAGCAGGATCTGCTCCTCATCCTCGCTGATCTTGCACAGTATCTGTGCAAGAAGGCTCACTGGGAAGAATGCATGGCTGTGTGCCAGTGCATTCGTGCTGAGCTTTTCCTTGGTCAGGGAAAAAAAAACAGGTTTCTGGAGAGGCAAACAGGGATACCTGAGCAGTTCCAAAATGCTCCCAAATCAGCTCAACCGTTTGGGGATGGAGTCTCCACTCTCCGGGGAGTGCAGCTCTTCAGCTGCCTGGTTGCACACGCCTGGAATATAAATGGCACGAAGCAACCTCAGATGCTTCTGACTCCAGGAGGAGGAGGTGGCGGGTGAGTTGTCCCTGTGTTCGCACAACTGAGCTAGCTTGAGCCAGTCATCCAGGTAGTTGAGAACACAAACACCCTGTTCTCTCAGTGGAGCGAGGGCAGCCTCTGCAATGTTCAAAACATGGAAGTATGCGTTCTTTAGGTGGATTGCTGCAAACCAATCCTGGGGATGGACGCAATGAATATGCATTTCTGCATCAAAATCTTGAATGGGAGCTTGTAAAGTACTCAGTTTAAGACTTGCAGATCCAGGATTGATCGTAACTCACCTCCTTTCTTGTGCACTATGCAGTAAGGGCTGTAAAACCCCGTCCTCATTTCGGCTGGAGGGACTGGCTCTATTATGCAAAGTGGGACCTCCAAATACCCCCATGCTTCACCACCATCAAGGGTGGTGGCAGACAAGCATAGCCACCATTTCTAAATCCGTATGCCTGGTAGACACAGAACGTGTCACGCTTAGCTCTGAAGCAAAAAGATGAATATATGCTGCACCCGCTGCTCATTTATACTCATATTGTGTTCAGGGGCAGCTGGATGCAATTAGCACATGCCAATGTTCATTGGCTCATTTTAATATACTCAACGTAGATTGGTCTCGCGAAGAAAGATCCCAGTTCGTCGGTTATATCCGACGTGACTCAGAGTGACCGACCGAAAGGGAACTAAGATCTAGTAGTACCAGCACTGGTATTTTGCCAGAATCACAATTAAAGTGAATGTCATTTATTATTTTTAATGAGTGCTGTCTCTGACTGGCCATTGTGATATTTGGACATGCCCTGATATTTGTGCTTTTTTCAGCTACTTATAACTTTATTGACCAACATGTTGTTTTTTTGTAATCAGCACAAACTGTGCTACAATAATGTGTAAACAAGATGAATGTACATGTATGCATTTTTTTTTATGTGTGTTTAGTACGTTTTGAGAAATTAAAAGTAGCTGAAATAAGGCCACAAAACCCATACTGAATAGTTCTGCATAAGACTTAGTCTTGTAGGCTAGAATGAATGAAAATTAATGTGAAAATGATTGAACAGAAAACAATATATTGATTTAAATTGAAAAAGAATGTGAGTAGATTAAAAAAATCAGGGGAGAAGAGTAGAAGATGGCTTTCATCATCCCTACTGGCCACTACGAGTGTCGTGTATACTCCCGGAACCTGGCCAACCAGTGGCAACATGTGGTGTAGGTCCTGATAAAATTAAGACAGCACCACCTTTCCCTTAAACAGAAAAGGTGTGAATTTCATTGCCTCGTGGGACAGTTCCTCGGTTACTTCATTGGCCGCGATGGGATTCAGATGGATAAAGAGAAGGTGGTGACTGTCAGGAAGTTGCCTTGACCCCTGTCAGTGAAGAAGTTCAGCAACTTCTATTACCGGTTCATTAAGGATTATAGTCTGCCCCTCTGATTTCCCTCCTGCCAAGTCCCAAGTTCCAGCAACCGTAAACCTTCAAAACTATTTAAGACTGCCTCCTGCAAAGCCCCTATTCTTTGCCACCCAGGTCCCATTCGTAGTCGAAGTGAATGCCTCCACCATGGGGGTGGGGGCCTTGCTTTCCCAAGTGTATGATTAGCCTCCTAATCTCCAACCTTGTGCTTATTATTATAAGAAGCTGTCCCCGGTGAAGCAGAATTACGACATTGTAAACCAGACACTTGTGGCCATCAAGATGGCTTTAGAGGAGTGGCGGCATTAGCTGGAGGAAGCCCAACATCCTTTTGTGGTGACAACAGAACCACAAGAATCTCCTGACTTCATTAGGTACATCCGAGTTTGCTCAGTCTGTGCCATGTTTAAAAGCCCTTGTCATCTTCCCTTGGCAAGCTTGTTCCACTTCCAGTCCCTAACCGAACTTGGTCCCATTTGGGTGTGGACTTCCTCACTGACCTTTTTGATATTGACAGTTACACACATGTCTTGGTAGTTGTTCGAAAGCCTGTAAATTTTTCGCCTTGCTGAACTGCCCACTGCCTAAGACACTGCTGAACATCTATTTACCAATGTGTTCAGGAATTTTAGAATCCCCAAAGACATTGTCTGACAGTTCATCTCTCATGTCTGGAATGCATTTTTCCAGCTCCTAGGAGCTTGTTCTCTGGTTTGCACCCTCAGACTAACAGCCAGACTGAGCAAAAGATCCAGGAACTGTATCCAGCTGGAGCTGCTTCCCCCTGTGGGCAGAGTATGCACAGAGCTCCCTCAAGCTGAATTCCACTGGCCTCACCCTGTTCCATTACATACTCTGCTACCAGCCACCGCTTTTCCACTGGTTAGGAGAGCCTTCCGAGGTTCCAGCTGTCGACTACTGGTTCTGAGGGAGTGAGAGCATGTGGGACTCAGCTCACATTCACCTCCAGCATTTGCAGAGGCTCAGTGCTCTAAAGTGCCCACCTACTAACCTTCTTGGATCTTGTATGGTTGTCAGCCCATGATTTGTGTGGAGGAACTAGAGTGGATTCCACGTGTGCTCTCATGTCCTGGTTCCTTTTGTTCCTGCAAAGGAATACCCCAGTTACTGCTCCAGATAATCATTACATGCATTCCAACGTCCCTGGGACGAGTCTCAAAAAAAAAAACACACACACATATATATATATATATATATATATATATATATATATATATATATATATATATATATATATATATATATATATATATATATTGTATATATATATATATATACACATCTTTAAAAAGGAGATGCGCAGCTTCTCAAACAGTTCTACTTTATAAAATCAAAGTTAGTTGTCACAGGAGAACTGGCCCCAACTGAGTCTGGTTTCTCCCAAGATTTTTTTTCTCCATTCTATATGCATGGGGTTTTGTTTCCTTGCCGCTGTCGCCTCTGGCTTGCTTGGTTGGGGACAATTAACTTCTAGTGATTTAACGTCGAATTGATTACAGAGACCATCTCTGCATTTAATAAGAAATTGGTCACTCTCGTCATTATACATCCCTGTCATTATACATCCCTGTCATTATACTCTTCTACTTTATACTGTACAGTGCTTTGATGCAACCTGTGTTGTTAAAAGCGCTATATAAATAAAAATGATTGATTGATTGATTGGGGCTGTTTCATTAAGGACTGTTGCACTGAAGCTGTCTAATAGCCAATTTTCATTTAAAATTGGATTTTTTTTTAGTGAGCGAATGTTTAAAAATACAAGATGGCATTATTTTGTGTCTCTACAGCAATCTTAGTTTGATGAATAATAGGCCGCAGGTTAGATGGGTCAGCTCTGCTTGATCATTATTTTCCTTTTACAAAAAAAAAAAAAGTACATTTAACAAACAAAAAATGCTTTTTCTACAAAAAAATATTTAAAAGAAATATAATTTTTTCTATTACACACAAAACTCAACTATTTTACATCCGATACAGTAGGACATGCTATTTTGGTAGAAGGTGGGAAAAAATATGACACCCATGAGCTAAAATATGGACTTGTAATTCTGATAAACTGTTGGCCACAGGCCAGGCTTGGGCCTGAGCATCTAGGGCCAGGGCCAGGCTAGGGCCTAAGTTTGAGACCCATGCAGAACTCTAAAGTGTTTTATGTTTTCTCTATGTCACTTTTTGTATAACTCTGTCATTGATACAAGCTTTGTTGTAATGTCATTGTAGGAAATAATTGTTTTCGCTAAACTTTTAAAGAGTGATGCTAGAGGTGTCTCATGTCTCATAAAACATTAAATGTCAATATGTGGAAAGAAGTGAAGAGCAAAGATATGAATATGTTTGATGATACAAGAGATAACTTAATTTAGTCTGGTTTCTGAACGCAGACACTGAAGCATGTATACACACAGAGGATTGAGGAAATTTCCAATTTGAATAGAATTTTTGTAAACAGAATGGATAACATCTTAAGTGAACGTAAACAGTAGAGAGAATATGTATCAATGCATTGCATCCATGCATTTTGTTTTAAATTTTTGAAAAAGTGAAAACCGTTACCTTTTTTTAATATATTTGTTTATTTGTATCTGTAGAAGCTCCATTGACATCCATCTATCCAAAGGATGATGTACAGCTGGGTGTTGAGAATACCCTTATCTGTTATGCGACTGGCTTCTATCCTCCATCTGTCAGAGTCTCTTGGAATAAGAATAATATCAATGTGACAGAGGGCATGAGATTAAGCCAGTACCGTCCAAAGAAAGATGGAACTTTTAACATCTTTTCTACTCTTAAATTTATGCCTGCTGAGGGAGATGTTTACAGCTGCACAGTGAAACTTGCAGACCTCAATGTCCAAACCCAGACCAAAATATGGGGTGAGTGTGAATTTCAAACAGAATCAATAAACAGATATCTGTACTTTTTTTTATATATGTGTGCATGTGTCAGCAGATTTCATCATATAAATGCACTCTCATATGCATGTTTTTTTATCCCTCAGATGTTGATGTTGAGGTTGCCTTCCCAAGTGTTGGTCCAGTCGTGTTCTGTGGAGTGGCTGTTACTGTGGGAGTGGTGGGAATTGTTGCTGGAATTGTCTGTTTTATTAAAGGAAAAAACTACACCTGACTGTTGAGCTTTTAAAATACCAATTAATTGTATTGGAATTGGGCTTTGAAAACAATGCAATAGTTCACTTGTGTGCCATT
Source organism: Puntigrus tetrazona (assembly GCF_018831695.1). NCBI lineage: Eukaryota > Metazoa > Chordata > Actinopteri > Cypriniformes > Cyprinidae > Puntigrus > Puntigrus tetrazona. Next base: position 3,773,160 of record NW_025047681.1, read on the forward strand.
AATTAATTAATCAGTTATAATAATCATCACAACCTTCATTTCAAAATTATCCAACTTGGTGGTACAGAACCAGGGCCCTCATTTATCAATAGTGCGTGAGCGTAAGAACAGTTTCACGGAAATTGTTTCTCAACCCTGGTCCTGGGCCCCCCCCACCAGTGCACATAATTTACTCAACTGTTCTTCTCCCAAGTTACGTCTTCCTAAATTTTGGAGAGTACTGCAATGCAACGTAAATCTTTAGATGTTTCAAAACCAGCAGGCCCTGATGGGCCCTAAATTGAAACCTTATTTTTTAAAGCTAGCAGTTGATTTCATTGCCCCTCCTCCAACTTGTATGTTTTACCTTTCTCTTGTTTTAAATGAAATTCCACTTATATGGAATTCAGCTTTTGGTCCCTCCGTTTAAATGTTGATATCCTACACAGCTAAAAAATTACCTGCTTTTTTCGAATTGCCTGAAAACCACCTCATGCGAGCATAAACATTTTTGTGATATTTGAGGTTTCTGCGAAATTGTCACATATTTTGAATTCACAATTTTAATTTGCGCAGTTTGATTTGCGCAATAACGTGGCTATTGTCTCATCTTTGTGTGTCTCTGTGTTGTGAGCTGATCAGCATTAACTATGGATCATTAGCAGGGCTATATAAGATCTGTTAATACTACGTTTTGTTATTGCACTCTTGAGTTCTCAGCGGATCCTGCGATCCTGTTACTTGCTTGTCCGAGCTAGATTTTCTGCTGCTTGGATTATTGGCTGCCCATAGCTGGCTACCTGTGCTGCAGATCGGTGCACAAGCTCTGTTTCCGTCACCCTTCGGATTTTAATTGGCTCTTTCACAGTTACTTACAACTTACTTTTAATGTTGTTCAGTGTAACCTATTCAATCTAATATCTTGTTTTAAATGCTGATAAAATAAAATCTATTAAAAATCAATAGTCCCTAATGATCTTCTTTCTATTACAACCTCTAATGATTTGAAAACTGATGTAGCAAATCAGCTCATTAAGAGTTCTAGCTAGTCACACCTGCACTTCATCAGCCAATGACCACGATCACTACATAAGCACACACCACAGTTCAGTCAGTGTCTGGGCTTGTATGCATGAATTGGACTCGCTCCCTTGTGCCTATAAATTACTGACGAAAGGCTACAAAGATCTCCCTAGTCTTCTCTGTAAAAATAATGATTCTGTAAGAATAATGAAAATAAAAAATGATTTGTGTTAAAAATAGGAACTGTGCTCAGTATTGCTGTGATTCCAGTCAATGAATCACAATATTTACTTCAAAACGATGTGAAATCATTATACTTACTCATTAATAGAAAATAACATTGTTTTGTGACCGAAAGCTTGTATGTGAGGGAATGACAATTCCATTAAAATTCTGTGATTCTCACCTGAAGATACAAAGGCCCCTCCCCCAATGGTCCATCTGTGTAAATGTGACTTTGAGGCAGGTAAGAAAGAATGTGAGGAGATTGAAAAAAACCTTCTGTATTATCATTATTATTTTAGTTACAACACAGTATAATTAAAACATAAATAATTGTCACGGTGTGGTTTAGAGAGAAGGAACACTCAACGAGAATATAAAACATATACAGAAATAATACCTCGGGCAGGTAGGCAGACAGACAGTTAAACTAAACCACAAAAACATCGACGAGATTGGATAAACAGAACTGAAACCACAGGACTTAAATACACATGTAAATACTTAATAAATAAGACACAGGTGAAGACGATAAGACAATTAACTAAAGTAGGTCACACAAAGCACAAGGCACACGACAAAAACAACAACACAGAGTCCACGTGTGTGACAATAATGAAGATTGTTGTCATTTTTTTTATGCTATACATTGTAGTGCTTGGGTGATGACCTCAAAGCAAGCATGCAAATGAAGTAAAATCATATAGCATACGAGAGGAAGTCCTGAAGTCCATGGCATCTAAATATCTGTAAAGTCTGTTTTCTGTTGTCCATTTTACCATGTAGATTTACTCTCTTTTGCCTCTTTGACCTCATAAATCATCTTTAAGGATGTCTGACGACATAGCGCATACACACCTGAAACACAAACAAAAAACAGCAGACCAGCAGTACTCATGTATATACATTTTAGACGTCTGTTGATCCTATAGTGGTTCTAAGTTCCATGATTTATATAGGGGTTTTTCTGACCTAGTCTTAATTCATGTGACACCCATGTGTGGACAAGGGAGGTAAGTATGGACTATTGGATGGGGAAGACCTATGAGGAAGTCTTCACAACAGTTCCCCAAGACCTGTTGCACTTCGGTTCTTCCTGGGCTCCTTACTGGTCGGTGTCCTAGTCTGTCCCTGTAGGTGATTTGAAAACTTAATCGTGCAACATATTCATCCTCCAATGAAACATCAGTCATAGCAAAAACATCACTGCTCAGAGGATGTATGAGTGATTGGAGTGTGCTGTAGCATACGTTTAAAGGCTGTGAGTGTGCGTAACTACCATTCTCTCAATGGAAGGAGTCATCTTCCTATACGTAATCTTTGATATACGTTACTGGGTAAATTAATAACTCACAGCCATGATAGTCAAAACCTAAGCAAGCTGCTCCAACAGGTTGGTGAAGTGGCGAGAAGCTGCTTCAGCATATACAGTACACTGAGTAGAAGCTGAGTAAAGCTCATTTTCTTCTGTAAGTCTTTTTGCTTTTTATACATTCATCCAGTGTCCTGAATTTCCACAATAATGACAATTGCCTTTCTTCTTAGTACATTTGTTTTTATCATCTGCAGTCTTATACAGATTTCAGAAGCAGTTCTTTGTCTCTTTCCCAAGTAGCTAATGTGTCTAAAGTTACTTCTGAGAATTTTGTTAGACCAAGTTAAATCTAGGAATGACAAGGCTTTTCTGTATTCTAATAAAAGGCCATCGTACCATGTTCAAATGAGTGGTCCTTTATGGTCCAGTACCTTCTCTGATGTTTCAGCTTTTCTACTATATGCTGCAGCTGACTGACAAAACCAATCAGTGTACTCACTTGGAGTTTCATTTTTCTTTTGCATACAACTAGTGACCTTCGACCAAAATGGACATGGTGGCTGACATTGTTTGAACTTTAAGCAGATGGACAAGGACTTATAAATGAAGAAGATGTTGCAGTGTCAGTCCGACAACTAAGCAGAGTGCTTCTTTTGCATCACGCTGGACCTGATGTCCAAGATATATTCTCCACGCTGCCAGATATAGGGAATGCAGACAATTATAACGCCACTATTGCAGCCTTGACTGCATACTTTGTCACGAGTGAATGCTACATATGCACAGCAGTCCTTTTATAAACTTTTTCAAAACTCTGAGACTGTGCAATCAGGAGCAACATGAATAGTCAAATTCAGGATGCTGTCGTAGGCAAATGCTCATCAACATATGTGTGCTGTAAACTTTTGGAGGAAGGACCTAATCTCGTGTTGGAGGTGGCTGCTCTTTGTGAACATATAGAGGAACAAATGTCTGCATTATCAGTAAGTGTGTTTGGCTTTAGTGAGTCAGAGTCTATCGAGTAAATAGAGTTTGGAAAAAAGGAGGAAAGCAGATAAAAATAATTTAAAGGAGAACAACAAGCAGAAAGCAGTGAAATGAATAAATAGTGTTACAGATGTGGAAAAACAGACCATTTGGGAAGAGATTTAAAATGTCCTGCCCAAGGCCAGATGTACCACAAATGGCAAGGATGTGACCATTTCTCAAAAATTTGCAAAACTAAAAGTGTTAAGCAAACCGTTAAGCAAGTGGACAGAGTGAATATGCATTTGTAATCCAAGATGACTATAATGGTACAGATAAATTGAATGTTTGCAATATTCATTTGAGGATGTTGGTAGACTTAGGTGCATCCAGCAGTGCCATTGATGAGAAAACCCAGGAGAAACTGAAATCAGAGAGAATTAAATGTCATTCATGAATGTCATTCATATTTCCCAGATACGGAGAAGAAATTGTTCTCTTACTCATCTGATCAACCTTTGTCAGTAACAGGAGCTTTCGCATTTGATGTAAGAATATGTGTGGGGGGTGGGCCACACCATGGCGTCACAGATCTCCTGCATGGAGATGACCGATAGCAAGGCCTTGGATCCCGCCACCCTACGGGTTGAGTAACCCATGAGCCTTGGTGGGAGACCAGAGCACTCATACGCCGTGTTAATGTCATGTACAATCCATCTGCTTAACATCTGCTTGGCTTCTGGAAAACCCTTCCTGCCAAAGCAGACAAGCAGCTGGTCGCTCTTCCTCTACAGGGCAGCTCTGTGGATGTATGCATCCAGTGCTCGCACCGGACACACACAATTGAGCTTTTACTGGCCCGGCCCTGTGAAGGGGGGAGGATTGAAAGCCACCAGCACGACTGGCTGGGGTGCGACCGTAGGGACCTTCGGCCTATACCCTGCACGCGGGAACAGGAATGGCCTCAGGAATGAGGGCGCTACTGAAAGGGCCTGAAGGTCACCTTCTCTCCTCAGTGAACACAGTGCAAACAAGAGTGTGGTCTTAATCGTCAGAAGGTGATCAGAGATCTCCTCTATGGGCTCAAAAGGCAGCCCACAGAGGGCCTCCAACACCACAGCCAGGTCCCAAGTTGGGCCACGGGATCATACTGGAGGTCAAACGTGCCACTAGTGAGTCTTTACCAACTAAATGTGCACCGAGAGCAAACTAGTCCTGATGCCCACTGGGATTGCCTAGAGGTCTGGCTGAGCGCCCTGACTTGCAACCTTCTTCTCAAAGCCACCAGAGACCTGCAAAACCTGAGCCAAGAACAGCTTGACAATGACCTGAGCGCCCATGACCTGACACAGGACAACAGCCACAAGGAGCTGGCCAAGATTGTTGTATCACTGGCCCATAACCTCCTCAGTCAGCCGAGGTCATTACTCTGGTCCAACAAAGTGACTATTTAAAAGAAGAGCTTGACACAGTTCACAGAGAGCTCAAATATGCATATAGTCTGCAAAGTGACTCTGAAGGGGAAATGCAATGTCACAGAATTCCCCCTAACCAGCAGACTGACACCTCCGCAAGATATTCCAATTCGGAAAGGGGGTGAGAGCCCAGTGTTTAAGACATCACCTGCCAGCATCCGAAAACCCCCATCAGCAGCAAGGGGGTGGAAGCCCTTCCAAAGGCTATCTTCGAGTCATGGCGTGCCACCCAAGGAATTGAATAAGCTGGCTCAGAACATTCCTACCTTCATTCCAAACCCTGCAGGAGGCCATGATGTTCACTCATACCTCGACGATGTGGACTTCCACTTGCAAACGGTGGCTAATGTCACCACTCAAGATATACTTTATCTACTCAGAATCACTGCTAGCCATGAGGTGCAGAGCTTTCTAGACCTGCAGCCAGAAACAAACAAAGAGGATTACCAGCAACTACAGCAGGCCCTAATCAAGGAGTTTACTGAGCAAGGACTAATTACTGCCACACAGGCCTTCCACAACAGGCTCCAACAGGCCTACTTCGAAGCACACAATGAGCCAGGAATGGAAGACAATTTCAATTTCAAGACCGTTCCTGCAGAACCTGCACCCCACAGTGAATCATCATTTGGGGGTTCTGGCATGCCCACGGACTAGGTCCATCCAACAGCTGAAAGAGTTGGCCCACAGGGCCTGTGCCAAACAAAGAACTGCTTCTGAAAACACTACAAAAGCTCCCAATATCTATCCTGTCACTAACCAGAGTGCTGTACTTGCTCTTGAGGGCACCGAACAAAACCACGGTGACAACAGGATGTTGAGACCCTTTCCAGCCAGCCGAGGGCACCGTGGCCATGGTGGTCCCCGGCCAAAGCACCAAACTGGTCACCCTGAAAGATCCTGGGACAGGGCACAACTACCGCACAATCCGAAGGGCAAAGCCACATGGGAAGCAAAGTGATGGCCCAGAGGAAGCAGGTACTCATCGACACCACTACCGAGACAAGACTGCCAGGCACAGAACCCCTCCCAACATGCCCAGGACAAATTCAAATTTAAACTATCAGCAGAACAGAACTGGAAAGAAATGTCTGAGTCAGCTGAGATTATGAGACTGTTAAATTAAAAACTCCTCCAGAAAAAGCACATCCAGCAAGACAAGGAAAAGTCAAGATCAAGACAAGAAGATCAGTTATGGCTAAGCATGACATCTGACTCCAATGCCCACACGGAGTTCTCTCAAAATGAACCTCCCAACCACACTATTGCTAATGCACTGACAACCACAGAACTAGAGATCCCATCAACAAGTGATAGCATCACACAACCACCTCAGCTGACTACTGAACCACCAGAGCCAGCTAACATCCAGTACCATACCTACGGCCAGGACCTTAATGTACCCGAAAGTGCTCTCTTGGTAGTCTGCCTTCCAGAAGAGCCTCGTGAGACCAGTTCTGATTGCCTGCCATTTACTACACAAGCCCTTATGCCAAGACTGCTGGGGAACCTAATAGAAAGGGGAGTGGCTAAGAAACTCTACCTGTCCATCACATTGGAAAATGAAGTGAGACTGGAAGCCCTTGTAGACACCAGAGCAGACCTGACCTTGATGTCAAAAAAAAAAAAAAAAAGCACTTTGGAGGAAACTCATTTCGGCTGCTTGTATCCGGGATCTCATCCTTTCGGTCATGACCCAAAGCTCATGACCATAGGTGAGAGTAGGAACGAAGATCGACCAGTAAATCGAGAGCTTCGCCTTGCGGCTCAGCTCCAGACAGACCAGTACAGCGACCAAAGGGGTCGTCATTCGACTCAACCTGCGATCTGGTCAGACCTTCAGCCACACATTAGGCTTCTTCCAGCCTCAGGAGGCCACCCCCCTTGTTGAAGTGACATTACGTGTTACATCCTGTTAAACAACTGCACAGCAACAGATGTCAGAGTGCCCAAAGCCTACCGACTGGGTTGGCTAGTGAGCTATGACTTCAATGACTTTGAACTGACTCTACCAGTAATTGGAACCATCCCACCCTTCAAAATCATAACAATAACCTCAGTCATGCCAGTGATCAAGAAGCAGGTGTGCAGGACGGAATTGACAGAGGACCAACATCTTACAGTGTATACAATCTCCAACCACGCCACTGACGACACTGATAGTGCCGCAGCACCTTGGACCACTCACGAAACAGAGAAAATCAATGACAAGAGCCATACCCAGGTTTTGAGACACAAGTCCAGCAAATTCTGAAAGATGCTGATGCCATACAGGAGGATGCAGTCAGCCACAAAATCTGCCAAGTCCTATACAAATACAAAGACTCATTTGCCAACGACTCTCTAGATTGTGGCCTCACTAACCTTCATGTGGTGCAGATCCCAACACGCCCAAAAGCTCCGCCCACTTTTGTCAAGCAATACAAGATCCACTTAGAATCATATGAACCTATACAGGAGATTATCAATGCTATGCTTGAGAAAGGCATCATCCAACCTTGTAACAGCATCTATTCTGCCCCCATCTGGTCTGTCCTCAAACCAAACCGCAAGTGGCGACCAACCATAGACTACACAAAGCTAAACCAACAAGTGCCATTATCCCGATGGCCCATGACCCAGATTGAACATGAGATACCTAAAATCAGAGGCTCCTATGCTTGATGTGGCCTCAGGATTTTGGACTATAACGGTACATCCTGATGATCAACACAAGCTAGCTTTTACCTTCTATAAATCAACAGTACACGTTCACAAGGTGCCCATTCAGCTATGCCAACTCACCTGCAGAATTTAACATCTTTATCAACAAAGCATGTTCAGATACCAGAGTAAGAGGGAATTTAATCTATGTTGATGATGTTCTCATGAAAAACAAGACAGTGGCTGATCACCTGAAAGAAGCTGACCATGTCCTGTGTCAACTGACCACCACCAGTGCCAAGATTTCTCTACAAAAAGACCAATTTTGCAAAACCAAGGTCAATGATGTGGGCCTACTCATCGGACCACAAGGTATTGAGCCTCAAGCCACATACCAGCCACCAGCCAGTCACGTTCCTCAACAGCAAGTGCATCCACGATGGTGTGGTTACAAATGCACACATAGCTACATGGTTAATGGCCCTCCAGGGGTGCAATATGGAAGCACGGTATGCTCAAAACCAAGTCTGCGTTGGGTTGCTCATATATCATCTTTTGCCATTCTAGTGTATGACCGTTGCCTGTTTCTCTGTTTCACGTCTCTCAGATTTGCCTACCTGTATTGTTTGTCTGACTGGATTGCTAACTCTATATCGACTCACTGACTGTTTTCTGACTGCACCTCTCGAACTACCCCTGAACTCGGATTGGACTGCCTATGTGTTACTGGCTATCTGCCTGCCTTATCATTCATATTGTCTATTGTCTTGCCCTCTAATAAATTTCCACATATGGATTCTACCTCAGCGTCATCGTTACAACACCATATTAAATCTACTATTTATAATAGACTATATCATATCTTAACATTATTTAAGATCTGCACAGTACCTCTTGTGTATATTATAGGAGTGTTTTCTGTGAGGCTAATATGAGCTAGTTAATATTTTCAGCCGAAAAAAATAAATAAATGTAGGTTTGAACTCAAATTTTTTTTAGTCTCTAAACAAAAACGTGACTGGGGTAGAAGATGTAATTCCAGGCATAGAAAATAATGACAGGACCAAGAGAACGGTCAATAAAAGAACCTCCAATCACTCCACTAGGCAGAGAGGGTTAAGCATAGGGGAATCGGCACTCATAGTCCCAGCATCATTGCTGTTGCAACATTGTTGAATACTCCAAAAGGGGCACATGTGGAGGAACTGTAAAACACAGCACTGGAGGAGCCAGGACAGGAACAGGGGAACAGAGGTATGGAGGAAACAAGAGGCAGAGCGAGCAAAAAGGAGTCAAACTAAAAATACAAATCTGTACTTGGAGCCTATGTGGACAAGGCAGGACAGGACATAACAGGGCTGGAAGCAGGTCACAAGCCAAATGCAGCATCCTCACAACACAATGGTAAGACACAAGACTGCACATGAGGGAAACTTAAGTAGAGGGGAAATTAAAGAGTTAACGAGCCACAGCTAAAGTGGTTAATCAGATAACAATGGAAAAAGAAAAACTGCCTATGTAGTGACAGAAAATTGCACATCATAGTTTTTCTCTGCTGAATTAAGTTTCTATGAAAATGCACATGATGTAGTTTACCTGATTGGCTGGACCTTTGTGAGAGAATGGCTCTGATACCACAGTCTGAAGCATCTACTTCCACTATGAATGGCAAGTCAGGATTGGGGTGGCCAATGTGAAGCTTTCCTTTAACATGACAAAAGCTTGGCTTGCCTCCTTAGTCCACTTCAACTTTACCAGTTAACTGTTGAGTAGAGACGTTAAAGGGGTCAAAACCAGACTGTAGTTGCGGATGAAGCATCTGTAGAAGTTTGCAAAGCTTAAGAATTTCTGTAGTTCCTTGACTGTGGAGGGTTACTCTGTGGTGACTAATGTGAGGACAAGGTGTTGTTGACATGGAAATCGTATTTCTCTGCCTTTATGTAGAGTTGATTTTTGAGAAGTCTAGTTAGGACAGTACAAACGTGTATAATATGCTCGGTTTCTGACTTGGAGTATATTAAGATGTTGTCGATGTAGGTGACCACAAACTGATTTATGATGTCTCTAAAGAGCTCATTCATAAACAATTGGAAGACGGCAGGTGAGTTGGCGAGCCCACTGGTGGTGAGAAAGTCAGTTTTCCATTCGTTTCTATCCCTTATCGGGATCAGGTTGTAGGAGTTCCCTAAATCCAATTTTGTGTAAATGGTAGCCTTCTGCAGTTGTTTTAATGGCAATGGTACTAGTGGGTAATGGTACATTACGGTAATGTTGTTGAGTCCTCCATCCTTCTTCTCAACAAAGAAGATTCCTGTGGTGGCTGGGGAGGTAGACAGATGAATAAAACCTGATTTGAGTGCTACAGTGATGGATTAGTGACTGGTACGGGTGATTTAGGTAGGTTCCTCCTGCTGTTCTTACACTTGGTTGCTTGTCTCATGAGGTTTCTCAATTTAATTGCTTGGGTGACGAAATCAGAAAAGAACAGCTCTTCTCCTCTACAAGCCAGTTCGAATTGGAGGTTGGTGATGAAGCTTTGATAGAATAAAGCTTTTAGTGCTATGTCATTCCACCCACTTTGCACTGCCAGCATTCTGAATTCAACAGAATATTCTTGTGGTGGATCTGCTTTGAGACATCTTTTCTGCGGGCAGTATATTCAAATACTTCCCGGATTTGCTGAGTGAAATAATCTACTGAATATCTTAACCTTGGGTCAGAATCCCAAACAGCTGCAGCCCAATAAATCATCCTGCCAGTACATCCAAAGATGTATTTCTTTTCCTCAAACTCAAATTTATTCTCTTGATGGTCTAGGTATAGTTTGACTTGATGAACAAAGCCCTTACATTGTTCAAACTTATCAGGGAAGGCAAAGCTTACCGTCTTGGGTGAAGGAAGCGAGTGCATGAAATGCATTAAGTGTTCATTGATGGATTGTAGCTTGGTGAGTTGCTCCTGGTAATTGTTCAGTAGATCACTCTGGTAAGTGAACACTGCTTGCAGATTGGAAACTTCTGCTGGATTCATGGGAGGCAAAGTATTCTGTAACGAGGACGCTAAGGCTGTGTTAGAATCCATGCAAGGTTGTTTATTAAGAGCAAGAGCAATAAACATAAGAAAACCAGGCAGAGAGTCGGTATCACAAAGGCAGTCCGATCTGTCAACAGGTACAGGGGAAATCCAAAGAACAACGTTAAGAAGGCAGGCAATGGGTCTAAACCAGATCATCAGTCCAATCAGTCAAACAAAACAGATGGGCAGGTCCGGCAATCGACAGGCAGACATCACACACATAAACAGCAAACAGAATCATGTGCCTTGAGTTATAAAGCCCTCAAACAGAAAACATGAGTAGAAGAAGCAGAGGGGCTGAGCACAGCTAGTACTCTGGCGAGGGCTCTCACTGCTGGCTGGGTTATTTTAACTCTTTTCTCACCAGTGCTTAAAAAAAGTTGCCAGGCAGAATCATCTCTAAAGTTTTTTTTTTTTAATCATTATACAACCTGGCTTTTTCTTACCTCACAGGGCCGCAGGAAACACGGGGTGAAGGCTCAAAAACCAAGTGAGGAACCCAGGCAAAATACACCGCTTAAATACACTGAGGGGAAACAAGGCACAGGTGGCCTGAGTGAAGCTTAACAAGGTCACACAAGGAAGAAATAAGGCAAAAGGGAACACAGGGGACCTCTAGAGGCACAGAGACACACTACAGCAAATAGGATGTCACAATTCTTTAGTATTTCTTAAGATAAAACTAATGATCATCTAAGTGCACTCAACTGTGCTATTTTAAGACATCATGAATATTAACTAAAATGCACTGCCTTTGTTTTTTAAAGTGCATTTTGTTACCACATGTAGCATACTCAAAACCATCTTTCATACAATACTACACTCAAGTGTGCTACAAGTGGTAACTAAACATCCTCACCTCTTTGTGTCTGTTCACTAAGTGAATAAATATTGCGTAACACTGTGTCTGGGTGTGATTTGAATGGGAGTGTTTAAAAAGCTTAATCAAGTAAATTTTTACTTTGTACCAACAGCGAAGAAAACCTGTTGCGTTTACATGACGATAAAATTGGCACAGGCTTCTCTGACCTGCTGAGATCAGAGTTTCCCCAACTGCAGTGCAAAGCTAATATTTGAATACAAGATTATCAGTTAATCCAGCTCTGACCAACCTGGAAATTTATGTGCCTGAAAAAAAAAAAAAAAAAAAAAAAAAAATTTATACAATGTTGATGTTATACTGTCACGGCCACACACACAGAAAAGAGAAGATTGTTGTCAAGTTTGTGATATTTATTAAGTGCACATACTCAAAAGACAGTCTTCCTTGGAGCACTGGGAGAGAAAGACGACGGAATGATGCAGAGAGGTAACAGTGCAGTCCATGTGACTTTGATACCAGCCAGTGAGTGAAGGCCAGAGGTGAATATAAGTAGGGTTGATTGCGGGTGCAGGTGATGGTAGTTAAAACTCAGGTGATGGTTCACTGGGGCGGTGTGTTCGGGATTGAGTGAGCAGAGACTGATCTTAGTGATTGGGACTGAGGGAATGTGCAGTAGATGTGATATAAACCCCTAACCATCCATCCATTTGCTACCGTTTATCCAGGGCCAGGTTGAGGGGGAAAAAATCTAAGCAGGGATGCCCAGACTTCCCTCTCCCCAGGCACTTCCTACAGCTCTTCTGGGGGAACACAGAGGCGCTCCAGGGACAGCCGAGACATATAGTCCTTCCAGCGTGTCCTAGGTCTTCCCCGGGGCCTCCTCCCAGTGGGACATGTCCGGAACACCTCCATTGGGAGGTGTCCGGGAGGCATCCGGAAAAGATGCCCGAGCCATCTCAGCTGGCCTCTCTCGATGTGGAGGAGCAGCGGGTCTACTCCTAGCTCCTCCTGAGTGACTGAGCTCCTCACTCTATCTCTAAGGGAGTGCCCAGCCACCCTACGGAGGAAACTCATTTCAGCTGCTTGTATCCAGGATCTCATCCTTTCAGTAATGACCCAAAGCTCATGACCATAGATGAGTAGAAACGAAGATTGACTGGTAAATCAAATGCTTCGCCTTGCAGCTCAGCTCTTTCTTCACCATGACAGACCGGTACAGTGACCGTATTACTGCAGAAGCTGCACCGATCCGTCTGTCCTCACCTCACTTGTGAACAAGAACCCAAGATACTGAAACTCCTTGGTGGGCAGGAACTCCCCACCAACCTGAAGGGGATAAGCCACCCTTGTCCAACTGAAAACCATGGCCTCAGACTTAGAGGTGCTGATTCTCATCCCAGCTGCTTCACACTCAGCTACAAACTGCCCCAGTGCACACTGTAGATCCTGGCCAGACCCAAACCAAAACTAGACCCCCTCCGGCCCCCTGCTGCGCCCAGAAATCCTGTCATAAAAATAATGAACAAGACGGGTGACAAAGGTGTAAGGAGCTGAATCAAAACCTGTAAATGCAATAAGACTAATCTGAGAAGGGATATCCAAAAAAACAAAAGGACTTCAAAAAGAGAGTAAACAACACCACCCGCCCTGTTGCTTTTATGACACCCTCCTCACCTCTGCTCTTCTTGCCTCCCCTCCTTCTGCCCAAAAGACTCGGTTTAAAGTTCATTAGGAATAAAGCATTATATGTCATGTGTCTTATGAACCTATTGTTCTTCACTCTCATGTTTGGTCTCAGTTGAAATCTTACCAAGTGCGATTGGTAAATTGGTCTCAATTTCACAGAAATCACTTATATTATGGAAAAGATGAAAAACTTGGTAGAACAGTGTTCTGTTTAGATGGAGGTGTGTCCACCTTTATGGTCTCTGAAAGTGTTCCAGTCAGGTGTGACTTTGGAGCTGAAGTTTGTACAACTAAATTTGGGATGTCTTTATCTGGTCAGAGTATATAAAGAAAGTGACAAAACAAGGCGCGATTCTGTAGTCAGATCGGCCCGTAGTGTGATGTGTGTGTCTCCATAAACCACACTATGTACTTTCTAAAGACCACGTATAATGACCTTTTATGTTTGTTTTATTTTGATTTATCTTTCTTTTTATGTACTGCTGATCAGTTGTGCAAATGTTTATGAATTAAATCAATTTGAAAAATATTCTTGCCTGGCAAAATAAACTTTAACTTAGTTAACTTATAATATGAAATATTATATCTGAAATAATTTTTCTAGTAGGTTAGTGATTTCTGTGGTTTTCTGCATTGTTTGCGTGCTAGGGTGAGTCAGATCAACGATCAATGGATGGAGCCGTTTTTGAGATCTTGACTTCTGGACAGCATGCTAGTCTATTGAGAAAATGGCTGCATTAAGGCAAGCAATCTACAGGGTAGCCGCTGACTAAGACCTGGAGTAGCCCAGATGTGTCGTGAGTCTGTTTTGGCCAAACAGGTCTCTTAGCGACCCAGACTCCTAACGAACGATAAGTCGAAACTAGGAAGTATTATAGTTAATTAATGATCCAAATTTAATCACAACTTTTAGGGATCAGCAGTTACATTTAAATATAATATAACTAAAATCATGAATCATGGAGTCAGATAAAATTGTGTGAAGGGACAGAATTAAAATTGGAAAAGCAAAAGATTAATAAATATGTGGGGTTTTTAAAGAGACGCAAGGAGAATACCAAACGTGCGTTAACCTTCGACCAGGGCCTCTGGATTCCGTTCTTTAGAAAAAGGGGGACCCTTACAAGAGTAGTTCTGAACAACTCTCGCCTTTAAAGTCACCCTGGTGAGAGGTCCAACTGTAAGGTGTATGGTATCAATCCTGTTAGATAATTCATTATTATATTATTTTGTCTAAAAAAGAGATATGATAAAAGTGTTTACCGTCTTGATAACAACACTTATTTGAAAAAGAAAATTTCTTACTTAAAAAAAAAAAAAAAGTTTCCCCCATTGAATTGTTTTCATCTCTTCCTGTTTTTCCTCTTTCTCATTAAAAAATCAAAGTCACCCTTGGACACCCTGAGACCAGCACAGTCATCATGATGCTACACAAGTAGTTCACAATTACTGACACAACACTTAGTTTCCCATCACACTTCTTCACAGGCTTCTACTCCACACAGATCTGTGTCAGTCTCTCTTCTCCCCAGTGTGCCAACATGCTGCAGATAGCAGACCCCATTGCCAGGGGAATATGCAAACTCTGGCTGATCAAGATCAAGACACTTAAACTGTTATTATTTTTTTTTTTACTAATCGTAATCCTGAGAAGATTCCTAACATTCAAGCAAGAAGATTCAAGCCAGAACAACAAGCACAAGGAGCTACTCAAGATCACTAGCTCCTGAACTGAAGCTATGTCTTTGCAACCCAGGTGAAACTGAGCGACAAGCACATCACCCACCTTAAAGAGGAGCTGAAATGTGCTCAACGTCATAAAGAAATGAAATGGACAATCTGACCCAACAACTAAATGACATTAACGATGAGCTCTACATGGTCAGAAAATAACTTGCTTATGAACTGAAGCAAGAATGAAGAAAAAAGAGAAACATTTCTCCACTGCCGAGCAGAGCAGAGTCTCACATTCAAGAACTGGCATACAGGGAAAGAAACAAAGGGCCACCACCCAAATCCTCACCTGCCTTAAGCACACAACCTTTTTGAAAAAGAGAACCTCCCATTAAAGCAGACCTTCGCGCTGCATATGGGATGACCATCAAAGACCTTAATAGTTTGTCTAAAACTATCAGTAAGTTCAACCAAAACTCCACAGAGGGCTGCAAAATCCAGACCCACCTGCACGACATTGAATTTCATCTGGAAGTGAGAGCTCATGTGACTGACAGTGGCAGGTTATACTTCCTGAGAGCCACGTCCAGTCCCATACAAAACTTCCAACATCGACAGCTTAGTCACAGTCGAACTACCAGCAACTTTGTGAGGTCCTAATGAAAGAATTTACAGATCGAGTATGAACTGTCAAATGCCTTGGAAACCTAACAACTCCACAAGCCTACTACAACAGGCTCTTTTGGTAAACACAAAGAATCTGACTTTCAAGAGCATGTGAACTTGAAAAGCCTCTTTCCAAAAAATCAGCATCCTGGAGTCAGCCCTTAAGGTTTCATGGCCTGTCCACAGTCCATAACAATCCAAAATTTGCGTGACCTAATACAGAAGGCCTGCAACAAGGAGAGGATGGCCCCAAAAAAGATACAAAAAACCTTGTACACTGTCACCATCACCGGATGATGCCTAGTGGCCTCACAAAACCAGAGTTCTCTAACAAGAGCACAGAGAATGTGACTCCCATGTACACGAGACCTACCAGCCCATCCGCTAGAAGATTCCATGGGAGCAGCCACGCTTCAAGAAACTAAAAATAAAAGAACAAAAGGAAACCTAAACACCATGTGGACATGCACAGTGCTGAGTACACACAACAACAAGCTTACAATCAATAGACATGGAACATGGAAGTTATGAGACAACTGAAAAATGTCCTTCATGATAAGCAAACACAGATGACCAGAGATTTGAGTCATGCACATACATGCTCAGAATCATCCTAACAGGACTTAAATAACTTGTATGCAAACTGCATATTATATGTAATCCACATTTTGAATAAATATTGAATGCTTAAAAAAAGCTTATAGTTTAATATTAATGTTTGTGTGAGCCTCAATCTCCTTGCTTTAAACATATCTTCCAACCAGTTCTTGGTCAAATGTATCATATTCATATGATAGAAATCATGTCTAAAATAATACTCTGCAAGTGCATGAAAGCTTGGACCATGTGACTGAAAAGGTTTATGATTCTAGAGAGGAGAAGCATTGCAACCCACAACCTAGAATCATATCTATTGTTTAAAACCATCACCTCCACCACAAAAGAATGCTTTCTAAGTAATCCTCCTGATTTATCTCAATTCCTTAGCTCATCCAATACGACGCAAAAACCTGATGATATAACAGAAACTATGCACTCTCTTTTTTCTAGCACTTTAGATACAGTTGCTCCTTTACACTTAAGAAAGATGAAAGAAAGCTATGCTGATGATACTGTTGTATTACAAATTTATAAAAGGTTTTACACAGATTCCAATATAACAGAATATGCTGAATTTGTATTGTGATTTACATTCTAAGAGCAGGACGACCAAAGCCCTGAGACAGTTATCTTTTGTCTTTCAGTTCTTGAACATCTGGTAGGTGTCCTAAGTCAAGTGTGAATGCTAATCCTAAGGAACAACTGTGCTTTTTGTTTCACCTATGCATTTGAATGACACTTGGATGCTAAATAGATCAAGGATCGGGAAAGTTCCTGTTCTACATTTGCATACTTTTGTTTTACTGGTCTCCACCTCTATGTACTCCTCCCCTTGAAACATATAAACTTCAACCTAGCATGTTTTAGTTTTTTCTTGGAGATTTCTTGAAGATTTTCTTGGAGATTGCTTGACGATTTTCTTAAAGATTTCTTGAAAACTTCTTGCAGATGACTACAGCAACGAAATAAAAACAAACTCCTGCTTTACCAAGAATCTCCTGGTCTCTTCTTAAAAAGAAGCTAAAAAAAGTTTCCAACAATACCCAGCTCTATATTCCAGCACATCCTGGTGATACACACCAAATTGAGAAGCTAACAGAATGCACAGTCGATATAAAACACTGGATGATGAGTAACTTCTTAATGCAAAATTATGAAAAAACGATTGAACCTAAAAACTTCACATATAATAATCTAGAACAGTCTAATACTTGATCAGTTAGGAACCTAGGTGTGCTGTTTGACAGCAATCTTTCCTTCGAAAAGCATGTTTTCAGCATCTGTAAAATCTGCGTTTTTTCATCTTAAAAATATATCTAAAGTACAACCTATGCTTTCAACATCCAATGCAGAAATATTCATGCGTTTATGACCTCGAGGTTAGATTATTGTAATGCTTTATTGGGTGGTTGTTCTGCACACTTAATATACAAACTTCAGCTAGTCCAAAACGCAGCATCTAGAGTCCTTACTAGAACTAGGAAGTATGATCATATTAGCCCGGTTCTGTCAGCACTGCACTTGCCTATTACCTATAAAGCCCTGAATGGTTTAGCTCCTCAATACTTGAGCGAGCTCTTATCACATTATAGTCCTATATGTCCGCTGCATTCTCAAAACTCTGGCCATTTGATAATACCTAGAATATCAAAATCAACTGCGGGCGGCAGATCATTTTCCTATCTAGCACCTAAACTCTGGAACAATCTCCCTAACTCTGTTCAGGAAGCAGACACACTCTGCCAGTTTAAATCTAGATTAAAAGATACATCTTTTTAACCTAGCCTACACATAACACACCAACACACTTGCGTTAAAGGATTGTTAGGCTGCATTACTTAT
This sequence comes from Puntigrus tetrazona, assembly GCF_018831695.1. Taxonomy (NCBI): domain Eukaryota; kingdom Metazoa; phylum Chordata; class Actinopteri; order Cypriniformes; family Cyprinidae; genus Puntigrus; species Puntigrus tetrazona. The sequence continues at coordinate 3,791,149 of NW_025047681.1, forward strand.
ATTCGCTGGACCCTCTCTAAACCCTAGAGATAGTTGTGTGTGAAAATCCCAGATTGTCAGCAGTTTCTGAAATACTCAGACCAGCCCTTCTGGCACCAACAACAATGCCACGTTCCAAGTTAAATCACCTTTCTTTCTCTGGTGCTCGGTTTGAACAGCAGCAGATCTTGACCATGTCTACATGTCTAAATGCATAAAGTATATATATATAGTGACGGGAGGAGCCAACGGCAGACACAGTGGGCGTGGCGTCAGGCCTCGGAGAGGCTTTTTATTGACAGAAAATAAATACAAAATAAAGTGTCCAGGGGGAAAGTGTCCAAATAAAAAGGGGGAACTGGTGCCCTCGATGTGCTGCAGGGGAAGTGCAAGGTCAGGTAGTGTTCCAGGGGGCAGGGTCTAGGTAAGGCGGAGTCTTCCACGGCATCTCCGTCGCTTCTTTCGTCTGGTTGTCAGAGATTAAGGGGATTAACAGCTCGGCATCCTGGCCCGTCAGCCGTACACGGGTGCGGTCGTCGCCTGGGCTATATGGGGGTCATCGCCTGGACTACGTGGTCCCACGACGCGCTTCTCTAGTGGCGGGGCAAGCTCCTTCACGCACCCTTCCTGGACCCACGAGGACACCAGCGTGCATGCACGGGGGAAGAGACTGGTCTCTCGAGGAGAGGCGCGTTCGGTACTTAACGGCGGCGATAACGAGGCTAAATTCACTTCAGGTGTGCCTCGTCACACGCTGCCAGACCTGAACAATACCACGCCCCTCCTCTCAAACACACTCACTCCCGTCGGGAGCCTGGTGAAGGCCGGCGAATAAAGGACGGGGTGATGATGACAATAACGAGGAGGGGCAGCCAACTAAATCATATATATATATATATATATATATATATATATATATATATATATATATATATATATATATATATATATATATATATATATCAAAGTAGTACTAAAACAAGAATGGGTGTTGTTTTTGTTTTGAAAGGTTTTGATGAAAGTTTTGGATCCATTTCAAACATTGACTACTGTATATAAACTGGAGTTTGTTGACTAATATAATCACTATTCTGCCTAGCAACACTTGACACTAAGACATGCAGCGACTAAAAAATTGTATCTCATGAACATGAACACAGCTCCGGCAACACTTACCTTGGATTCAGTGTGAACAAAAATGTCACTGCTAAAGCTCTTGAACTGTCATCTCATATTGATACTGGCTCTGTTTATTGGAGCGGAAAGTGGTAAGTTAAAGAAGCATTACTGAAGGAATAACAAAATATTTATTCATTAACATTATATTCGAAACCTTTTGTTAAGAAGGGTGAACTAATTTGATTGTCTATCGGGGGTGTATTCTGTTTTATTGTTGACATTATCTGAGAAAACTGATTTTTCTGCTTATGTTCTTTTTTAGCTAATGAACATTACTCAGCCCGTTGGTCAAGATGCTTCTTCAGCGCCCTTGATTATAGTGACATGGTGTATATTGACAGCTTTTATTTTAATAAATTTCTGTTAATACAGTTCAATAGCACTTTGGGGAAGTTTGTGGGGTTTAATGAGTATGGGATGAATCTTGCAGCGCAATTCAACAACAGCACATTTGTGAATGCAGAGATGGCAAGTGTTAATTCAGAATGCGGTTTTCATATTAAAATCAGGTACCCACAAATCCATGATAAAACAGGTAAGTGACTTTTTTCTGAACCTTCTGCCACTTGTGTAACACTTTTTTACAGGAACATTTGCTAGGAAATTAAAGATATTAACGAAAGGACATTTTAATATCACTATGAAGAAGTATTTAATTCTAACATTTATTAAATGTAAACATTTTATTTAACCCCAAACACCTAACTTAATTAAATCACACATCAGATTTGGCTGAATAATTACTACCAAAAATTATTTAACGTCATTGTGTAAAACATCAAACTGACGTTACAAAACATAGCTTCAGCAAGAAATATTTTGTTTGATCAAATTTATTACATAAACTCTTTTTGACCATGAGGGTGAGTAAATGATGACAGCATTATTATTTTTGGGTGAGTGAACCATACCTTTAATAATTTGTTTTATTAGTTGTATTATTATTACAGTAAGAGTTTACAATAAGATTCATTATTTAACATGAACTAAGACTGAACAATATTTCTACAGCATTTATCTTAATTAATGCTAATTTCAGTATTTACTAATGAATTATTAAAATCAGAAGTTGTGTTTGTTAACATAGCTTTAATATATGTATTGTCATGGGGTGAAGAATCACGGCACGTCTTGATGGTGTTCTTTTTCCTCTTTAACCTCTGTGGTGCAGTGGGTCCACGTGGTACTTCATGGGAGTGGACTGATTTTACCAGCATGCAGACTTTTTACAAACATTTGAGAAAGAACGGGTAGCTCTCAGGAGCTCAGTGAATTCAGCATGGAACTGTGAGCAGTGGAGACGTGTTCTCTGGAGTGACAAATCACGCTTCTCCATCTGGCAATCTGGTGGTGGTTGCCAGGAGAACGATACTTGTCTGACTGCATTGTGCCAATTGTAAAGTTTGGTGAAGAGCCAATCATGGTGTGGGGTTCTCTGCACCTGGTCTGGGTTTTCTCTCTGCCCCTTCAGGTTGAGAAAAGGTTTCTCACTGCCATTTGTGCCTACGGGTCGAATGGTGCAAAGTACCTGGTCTTTCTTGGGGTCTCTGGGAGGGGAGCTGGAAAGTGCTCTGACCAGTGACTTGTCGTTCTGTTGGGGGACTTCAACACTTACACGTGCGATGATAGTAACACCTGGAGAGGCATGATTGGGAGAAATGCCCCCCCGGATCTGAACACGAGTGGTGATCTGTTTTTAGACTTCTGTGCTAGTGATTTTTTGGCCATAACTAACACCATGTTCAAGCATAATGGTGTCAGTACACGTAGCACCAGGACACCCCAGGGTGGAGGTCAATGATCAACTTTGTGGTTGTTTCATCTGACCTCTGGCTGTATGTCTTGGACACCTGCGTGACGAGAGGGGCGGAGCTGTCAGCTGATCACCTCCTGGTGGTGAGTTGGATCCATTGACATGGGAGGAAGCTGGACTGACTTGGCAGGCCCAAACATATTGTGAGGGTCTGTTGGGAATGTTTGGCAGAGCCTCCTGTCAGTGAGGTCTTCAACTCCCACCTCTGGCAGAGGTTTGACCAGATCCTGAGGGAGGTTGGAGACATTGAGTCAGAGTGGACTATGTTCTAATGTCAAGCTGAAGAAGGAGTCTTATCAAACCTGGTTGGCTTGTGAGGACTCCTGAGTTCGGTGAGACCATGGAGAAGGACTATCGGACGGCCTCGAAGAAGTTCTGGCAAACTGCCCGACACCTCAGGAGGGGCAAGCAGTGCCCTGCCAACATTTTATACAGTGGGGGTGGGTATCTGTCAACTTAAACTGGGGATATTGTCGGGCGGTGGAAGGAATACTTTGAGGATCTCCTCAATCCCACCAGTGCGTCTTCCACTGAGGAAGCAGAGGCCGGGGGCCCATAGGAGGACTTGTCCAGCCCTTAGGCTAAAGTGACCGAGGTAGTTAAGAAGCTCCTCGGTGGCAAGGCAAGTGGCAAGTACCTCAGGTCCCTAGATGCTGTGGGTCTCTCTTGGCTGACGCCTCTGCAACATTGTGTGGTGGCTGGGGACAGTACCTCTGAACTGGCAGGCCAGGGTGTTGGTTCCTTTTTTTAAGAAGGGGGACCGGAGGGTGTGTTCCAACTATAGGGGGATCACACTCCTCAGCCTCTCTGGGAAAATCTATGTCATGGTACTGGAAAGAAAAATTGTCCGATAGTTGAACCTTGGATCCAGGAGGAACAATGCGGCTTTCATCCTGGTCATGGAACACTGGACCAGATCTGTACCCTCTGCAGGGTACTGGAGGCTTCATGGGAGTTTGCCCAAGCAGTCAATATGTGCTTTGTGGTGAAAGCAACACTACTGATGAGGTTAAAGAACACCTGACAAGAGATCAGAGACAATTCAAATACACCCTGTCACTAATTGCTTTTGTGTATTATCCTCCCAAATAAGACTTACTGATTTTCTGCATTTAAGGGGGCTCTCATTACTGCTTATAATAAAATATTGCGATATTAATAGTAAAGTGTATTGTGTTTCCAAAACTTTGTCCATGGAATTTTTTAATCTTATAAAGTTAGAAATCATAAGTCAGCACCAGTGACATAGGATAATGAAAACATTTTCTCTCAGGCAGGTTTATAGACAAGCAGAGAGCAAATGGAAAAAGGACAAACTTTCATTTGAGATTGTGAATAAATCTCTCACAATATTCCAAAAGGCAGCCAAGTCTCCAAAGATGATCTGATCACTAAAAACAGGCATAAATTGTGTCTCTTTCTCTCCACCATTGACTCTGCTTTGAATCCGTCTGTCTAACTCTTCCTTGAGCTTTCTGTTTTCCTTTGTGAAAGTTTTGGAACGTTTTTGGCAACTAGATCCCAGATGTCTTAAACTGGTTAATCTTTGATGCTTCTTTATACTCCTTTACATTGTCTGTGTTTGAGCCACTCAACCTGCACTCCTGTACAGAAATTATGGACCATCAAGTCTATATCATGTCCACAAGACATAATTCTGACATTTTTCTTAAATTATGGATATAGTTGGCCCAAGTCTGGTATCCATAATTAATAAATGCTTACTAACTGGTAATGTTCTAATTTGCCTCAAGCAGGCTAACTGTAACACTGCATCTAAAGAAAAAAAAACAACAACAACAACAACAAACAAATTTACTTTATACAACATCCCATTCCAATTTTTGACATCTTGAACCTTTCTTTTATTTCAAAGATTATGGAGAAAGCTGTGTTGGCTCAACTTCAAACCTTTTGTGACTTAACTCTATTAATGAAGTCTTTCAATCAGGTTTTAAAGCTCTAAATAAATGACATATCTCATGACAGATTCAGGGGAACCCATGGCTCTTGTCCATCTAGACTTAAGCGCTACATTTGGCTTAGTCAACATTGTTTTGACTTCATGGTATGGTTTTACAGGGGTTTTGTTCTTGTCAAATAGGTGTTTCACTGTTCAAGTAGGGCATTGCATTTCTACTGACATTTCTCTTGTAACGTCAAGCCAGCAGAGGGAGCCTAAATAATAGCTGTGGTCCACCCCTCTGCTCACTCTACAATCATTTCCTGTTTGAGGGCTTTATAACCAAAGGCCACCTGATGAAAATAAGACCACAAGAGCAGATTGCAGCAAACCACCCGTACCCATTCCATGCAACCAAGACCATGAACCCATGCAACTCGGTCTCTCCCAACTTTCTGAGGAAGAATGAAAGACATGCCATCTGAACCACCTGTGTTTTTACTGCAGTACAGAAGGATATCAGAGCATAGGATTCCCGCACAAGCTGCCAATGCGAAGCTGGTGAATTGTTGCTCTTCACCCAACAAAACAGATGAACAACTGCTCTGCTCTGCTGGACATGCAACGATTTTTAAAATGAGCTTCCAGCTTTATTTTTTCAGTTTTTATTTATATTTACATATTTTTATTCTCATCCTATTTTAATGTCTGCCTGTGGTTTTGTTGTCTATGGTACTGGAAGCTTGTTACACTAAAACAAATTATTTGTATCTGCAAGCATGCTTGGCAATAAAGCTCTTTCTGATTCTGATATATTAGTGCTGTACGCAAATTGTGTTGGGTCCAGGGTGGCTGGTACAATGCTTTGAATGTGTTTCTTAAGGAGACTCTTAAAACACTTTATGAGAACTGTTGAGCCATAGGTCTGTAGTCATTCAGACTTGAAACTGGCTTTTTTGGGACATGGATGATAGTGCTCGACTTAAAACAGACAGAAATCACCAAGAGGGATAGATTGACGATATCTATGGTTACATTAGTCAGCTCTGAAGCAAAAGTCCTGGGATGTCCGAACCTGCTGCCGTGCATGAGTTCCCATTAGTAAATGACTTAGAAGCCTGTGTGGGGGTTAGCCCATTCTCCCTTTTCAGGAGTCACTACCAGTGTTGTCCAGGGCTTTAAAGACACGCATAATAGAGGTTAAGTTAATCAGGCAGAAATGCAGCGATGATTGCCATGTCCAGATTTCCAGCCTTTATAGTCTGTGACGTGTACTAGGCCTTGTCACGTGCAGTCAGTACAAGCAATGCAGCCTCTCACTGAAAGCTTAGCTGTCTCAGACCAAAATACAATTTTTCTAGAAATGAAAACCATTAGAATGTGGTCTGAGCGTCCAAACTAAGCTCCCTTTAATTTTGTGTATACATTATCCAGTGTGTTTTGTTCTCTAGTAGGAATATTAACATTGATGAAATTCTGGTAGTACTGAACACAGTTTACACTGTTTTTATTATTACTGGGAACTTTAATCAGTGTCTGTGGTCTAGTGCTGTCTGTGTATCTGCTTGTAACAGCTGTGATAAAAATAGATCTAAATTATCTTGGTAGGTAGAAAGGTCAGCATTTCAGCATCAGTAGTTCTACAGGTGCTAGTCATATAATTAGAATATCATCAAAAAGTTGATTTATTTCACAAATTCAATTAAAAAAGTCAAACTTGTATATTAGATTTATTCATTACACACATAATGATACATTTCAAATGTTTATTTATTTTAATTTCGAAATTAAATTAGCTAATTAACTCAAAACACCTGCAAACGGTCTCTCAGTCTAGTTCTGTAGGCTATACAATCATGGGAAAGACTGCTGACTTGACGGTTGTCCAAGAGATGACCATTGACACCTTACACAAGGAGGGCAAGACACAAAAAGTCTTTGCAAAAGACGCTGGCTGTTCACAGAGCTCTGTGTCCAAGCACCTTAATAGAGAAGCGAAGGGAAGGTTTAGTTTCCATGGAGAGACATTTGTGGCTCAAATTCACAGGCATCAAGGACAAAGACCGTGCTTTCCTCCTTGATGCCCCCATCTCACTTTCCAGCTTGTTTGGCAAAGCAGTCTCTGTCACCACTAGGTTTTGGGAGGCAAAACTGGCAGCGTGGAAGCTATTGCCAAATATATCTTCTTGGGTACAAAGGACTGTAGGGAGAGGCTACAGGGTTCAATTTCTCAGTTCTCAGTGTTTCAGCGGTGTGGACCCCACTTCTGTGAAACCGGAATGAGTGCATCTGTTGACAAGAATTGCATACTCTGCTGGACAAAGGGGCCATAGAATGTGTTACCTGCCAAACAGAGAGTCAGGCTATTACAGTCAATATTTCTTGCTTCCCAAGAAGAACGAGGAGTTGTGTCCAATTCTTCACGAGCTGAACCGCGAAGTTCAAGATGTTGACAATCATAATGATTGTTTCTCAAATCCAGCCAGAGGACTAGTTTGTGACAATTGATCTGAAGGACGCATATTTTCACATAGAAATATTGCCACAACACAGGAAGTTCCTGAAGTTCGCTTTGAATACAAACTTCAGGGCATCCGCATTCTGAATTACATTGATGAATGGTTAATGTTAGACGAGTCTCAAGAGCTAGCACTTTGACATCGGGATGTCATCCTAGCTCATCTCAAATCTCTGGGGGTGAGAGTCAACACCAAGAAAAGCGTTCTCACTACTGCTCAGAGGACAATGTATTTAGGGGTTGTATGGCATCCAGTCACGATGCTGGCACAACTGTCTTTGTATTCAACTTTGCCTCACAGGAGACCGCACGATGTCCCATTTGCTACTCTCTGACTTATCCAGCTCTGGGTCTCGACGCGATGGCCCATGATTGGCCCAGGTGGTGTCTTTACACATTTCCTCCGATAGCTCTGCTCCCAGGAGTCCTGGCGAAGGTTCGCCAACATTGCTTGCACCTCTTATTGAGTGCATCATTGGCCAACTAGAGTATGCTTCTCAGATCTAATCGCTCTCTTCGACGGTTCGCAGTGACCGATTCTGGTCAAGAGGGATCTTCTGTCTCAGGCACAGGTGATGCTGGCCTTCCAGCCAATATAATAGAGACTATTCTAAGCGCTAGGGCTCCCTGCATAAGAAGGTCTCATGCCCTCAGATGGCGTATTTTCGAAGATTGGTGCATGACACATCATGCAGACCCAGTTCACTGCAAGACTGTGTCAGTGCTGGACTTTCTGGTTTCCAGAAAATTCTACTTTAGTAAATATTAAGGCACTACAGTCTCTGTACTCCCATTGAATTAAAATGCTGGTGCAAAATTTAATATTCCTATGAAATTGAATAATTTATGAAAATGCATAATAAACATGCTGGCATCCTCTGTAGTAGACATGAAATTAATAAGCTTTAACAGAATAACAGTCAAATTTTGATTAAAACCACATGACCTTTTCTTAGATGTTGTTTTATGACAAGGAATAGGAAATTTGTCAGATTTAAAATGAATGACACTTTACAGGACATCCAGACCTAGAACTATAATAATATAACAATAATAAAATTATAATAACAGTAATAACAGTAATAATAATAATAATAATAATAATAATTCTAGAGTATTTTTTCAACCCCACTCTCCAGACACAAGAATGCACATGAATTGATGTTTTAGAAAGGTTGTATTTAGTATGTTGCTCTTCTTGATTCAGTGAAACCAAAGGTAAAGCTCAGTGTAGTGAAACAGGAGGATGGCAGGAACCCAGCTGTGTTCATGTGCAGCGCATATGAATTTTATCCAAAATACATCAAAATCTCCTGGCTGAGAAATGGTGAAGTGATGACCTCGGAAGATACTGCACTTATGGAGATGGCTGATGGAGACTGGTACTACCAAATTCACTCTGAGCTGGCATACATCCCAAAATATGGAGAGAATATCTCCTGCATGGTGGACCATGCCAGCTTAACTGAACCCATTTTCGTAAACTGGGGTAAGAGGACGTACTCACTGTTCAGATTCAAACTTTGTGCTGTGGATGGCATAATCTTACGCACAAGTGTACCCTATAGATTCATCACTTCCTACGTCTGAGAGGGATAAAATCACAATTGGTGTGTGTGTTCTGGTGCTGGGAATCATCATAGCGGCTGCTGGATTTATTTACTGCCAGAAGAAAACAGGTCAGAGAAAATGAGAATATTTAATGATTAATCTGTGCCATCCCTGTACATGCATGTGGTTCAATCTTTTTTTTTCTTTGACAGGAAGAAAATTTGTGAGATGTGCTGCAACCGATTAGTGCTCAAAAGGCATGAACATTAATTTTGCACCTAATTAAACAAAATTCAGGCCTCCGTTCTGACTGCAAAGGGGCTAATAATGAAGACTTCTGATGTATTTCTGAAATGTAATGAAAACTTTGTTTGCTGTACTAACTTCAGGTATTAATACAAACCACCTTCTTTCACAGACACAGCCTTCCCTGTCACCAGCACCCAGTCATCACACTCACCATCATCTTCTGCCTCATAATCGCTGCATTTATTTAGCCTCACTTAGACTCAATTCCAGTGATATTTACCTAATGAATCTCTAGTGTAACACTTGACACTTTGAGACACTTTATTACTTAAAAAAAATGATATTATGATTGCATAATTAACAAAATTATAAAAATGATTTGTTTTGTGCATTGTAATCACACTTACATATTACTGCTTCCATTATCCACTTGTAAATCGCTTTGAATAAAGCACCTGCTAAATAACTATTGTTATCATCATTAATGTATGCCATATTTGCAACACGAAGACTGTGACAGAGTTGGAGATCCAAATGCAGGCTTTATTTTTTTAAAGAAGTGGTCAAAACACCAGCAAAACCTAGTATAATCTAGCTAAGGCAAAATAATAAATCCAATAAACAAGCAAGGGTCAGGGCAGGCGGCAAACAATAAAGAAACTAGGAACAGTCCAGGGTCAAAACACAAGTAAATACAGAATTGAAAAGAACATGGAACTAAGAACACGGAAATGGCTAAGCAATAATCAGCCGAGAGTGGGTGAGAGCTTTCTTTATACTAGACATAAGAGACACATATTTACAAGGCTAGCACAAGGATATAAAAAAAAACCCCTCATAATCAGGAAGCAGCAATTCAGAATTAAGTTAAGCAATTCAGTTAAGTCATCTTGTTTTATCTAAAACTTCATCACAAAGAAAAAAAGTGGTTATAAATGAAGGTGAGCAGGCATTGGAAAGAGCTGCGGAAGTTCTTGCTGGGCTAAAGTGAATGCAGAAATTGATTGGTTGACAAAAGTGGAGATGCGTTTTGTGGCCAAAAATAAGTTAAATTGCACTTTGAGTTTGATCAGACCGATAAGAGCAATATATCAATAAAATCTGTTCATCTCAGCTACTGTTCGCTTTGTGCTGAGAGGAGTAAGAAAGACCTCACACAATAAGTCTTTTTTTATTAAACTACTTTTACTATAGTTTTCGCAGAACTTGTGCACATTTTACTTTTTTCAAACTATAATTCCTGAGTAAATGCATAATGCATGCTCTGCGCAATTCGAACACATCTATAGGTGTTAGGGGATCTGCCATGCTCAGTGACTTCATTGCATTATAGAGTAATAGCCCCTGTTTAACCGTCTTACTCCGTAATGAAATACTACATAGCTCACAGTTTTTGTAATATGTTTCAGCAATGCATTTCTAACATTTATAATGTGTTTACAAAAGATCCTCAGAACTGACTTCACATAGACAGTCCAGTGTTATTAGTATAAAGCTATTAATTATAGTAATGTGTTCATCACTGTAAGGCATTATGGACTTTACAAAACTGGTTTAACGCTAGTTTTGTACAACACTTAACAAACAGGTTCTGTCAGAAACCCTGAATCTCGTTAGATGATACGCATGTGACAAACGTTCCCATAACTCCGTAACGTTGAAATCACAACTATAATTTTACAACAATTAGTAACATTATAAATCAAATTGTCCTGTATAATAAATTACAAAGGACATTGTCAGACTAATTCTAATTGGTGGGATGGGGGATGAGGTCTGTTGCTGATGAAATATATATTTATGTAGTTAAATAAAAGTGTTCCAAAGGGTGCGTCCCTTCCAAAGTCTTCAGATGAAATCTACACCACTGCTCTGTTTTACTAGTTTTAAATTACGTAATGTACTGCAGCATGAGACAGCTATTGTTTTCTTTTATTTTCTTTTAAATCTTTGTGCATGCTTGTCGAAGTGGGCGTTTCAGAGGCCTGGAAAAGTTTTGAGGTGCCCTGACATTTGTTTTTTTTTTCTATACACAGCACAAACTGAGCGACTATAATATGTTAGCAGCATCTATGTACTTGATTGTGTTTTTGAGAAAACAGCATGTGGTTTGGTGTGGTTAATGGAAAAACTACAATTTTGAAGTCAGTGAAATATAACAGAACATTTGATTTGAGAACAAATGATGTAAAATGATGTCTCGTGTCTTGCTCAGGGACAGCAATTTATTGAAATATAAAAAATATTTTTGAGTAGAAAATGTTTATGTGAGAAGGTGTGAACTATATAACTACATACTCGCTTTTTTTCTAGCACTTTAGATACAGTTGCTCCGTTATACTTAAGAAAGATGAAAGAAAACAATCTGACTCTATATAATGGTATAATGAAAATACTCGCACCCTAAAGAGAGCAGCCTGGAAAATGGAGCGTAGGTGGAGAAAAAAAAAGTATTTCGTATTGCCTTGTGGGAAAATATTATACAGAATAGCATTAAAAACTGCTAGATCTGATTATTTTTTATCTCTTTTAGGAGAAAACAAATCCAAAGCCCTGTACTTATTCAGTACAGTAACTAAATTAACAAAAAATGAAACGTCAACAGGTGTTAATATTCCTCAAGAGTATAGCTGCAATGAGTTCATGAATTTCTTTACTTCTAAGATCGATACCATAAGAGATAAAATTGTAACTATGCAGCCGTCAACTACAGTTTCACATCAGATAGTGAGCTTTAGATCTCCTGAGGAAAAATTACACTCTTTCTCTATTATAGGAGAAGAAGACTTGTACAAACTTGTTAAATCATCTAAACCAGCAACATGTATGTTAGACCCTATTCCATCTAAACTATTAAAAGATCTGCTTCCAGAAGTCATAGATCCTATTTTGAACATTATTAATTCATCATTGTCATTAGGATATGTTCCCCAAAACCTTCAAACTGGCTGTAGTTAAACCTCTCATTAAGAAACCACATCTTGATCCCAAAGACTTGTAAATTACAGACCAATCTCTAATCTCCCTTTTCTGTCAAAGATACTAGAAAGGTAGTATCCTCACAACTGTATTCCTGGTTTTGAAAAAAATGGTGTCTGTGAGGATTTCCAGTCAGGTTTTAGACCGTACCATAGTACTGAGACTGCTCTCATTAGAGTTACTAATGACCTGCTTCTATCATCGGATCGTGGCGTTATTAGTGCTATTAGATCTTAGCGCGGCATTCGATACTATCGATCACAACATTCTCTTGGATAGACTAGAAAACTATGTTGGCATTAGAAAGCGCCTTAGCATGGTTTACATCATATCTATCTGACCGCTATCAGTTTGTAGCATTAAATGAGGAGGTATCATATCGCTCAAAAGTGAAATATGGAGTTCCTCAAGGCTCAGTGCTAGGACTGTTACTTTTCAACCTTTACATGTTACCTCTGGGAGATATTATCAGGAGTCATGGTGTTAGCTTTCACTGCTATGCTGATGATACTCAGCTCTATATTTCAGCGCAGCCTGGTGTTACACACCAAATTGAGAATCTAACAGAATGCATAGTCGATATAAAAAGCTGGATGATGAGTAACTTCCTAATGCTAAATTCTGAAAAAAACGGAGGTGCAAATAATTGGACCTAAAAACCCCACATATAATAATCTAGAACACAGTCTAACACTTGATGTCTGCTCTGTTAATTCTTCATCGTCAGTTAGGAACCTAGGTGTGCTGTTTGACAGCAATCTTTCCTTCGAAAATCATGTTTCTAGCATCTGTAAAGCACCTATGCTTTCAACCTCTAATGCAGAAATATTAATTAATGCATTTAGGACTTCTAGGTTACATTATTGCAATGTTTTATTGGGTGGTTGTTCTGCACCCTTGATCAGCAAACTTCAGCTAGTCCAAAATGCAGCAGCTAGAGTCCTTACTAGAACTAGGAAGTATGATCACATTAGCCCGGTTCTGTCAACACTGCACTGGCTAGTTAGATCATTTAAAATCTTATTAATTACCTATAAAGCCCTGAATGGTTTAGCTCCTCAATACTTGAGCGAGCTCTTATCACATTATAGTCCTGCACGTCTGTCCGCTCAAAACTCTCATTTCAAAACTAGAATATCAAAATCAACTGCAGGCGGCAGATCCTTTTCCTATCTAGCACCTAAACTCTGGAACAATCTCCCTAACTCTGTTCAGGGACAGCCAGACACATCTCTGCCAGTTTAAATCTAGATTAAAGAGGCACATCTTTTTGGGAACTTAGCCTACAACACGATGTACTTGTGACACCAATGGCACACTAATATTTTATTATTCAATCTGTTTTCACAGTTTGTATCCAACTAGATTTTTAGGCTGCATTATGTTTAGATAGATTGCCCTGGAACCAGATCCTGATGACACACTACTACACACACACACACACACACACACACTAAGTCATTTACACTATCTGACACAGCTGCGTTTAAAATTGAACTGGAAGTTAAGTGCTGGGCGTCCGAGAGGAGAACTGACCCCAACTGAGTCTGGTTTCTCCCAAGGTTTTTTTTCTCCATTATGTATGCATGGGGGTTTTGGTTCCTTGCCGCTGTCGGGGGACACTTAACTTCTAGTGATTTAACATTGAATTGATTACAGAGACCGTCTCTGCATTTAATAAGAAATTGTTCACTCGTCATTATACATCCTTGTCATTGTACTCTTCTACATTATACTGTACAGTGCTTTGATGCAACCTGTGTTGTTAAAAGCGCTATATAAATAAAAATGATTGATTGATTGATTGATTGAATTATATAAATATAGTACTGAGACTGTTTTCCATTTAGGTATGCCTGAACTTACAGACTGAAGACCCCTAGAAGACATATTGCCTTCCTTCAAATACATTTCAATAACTTTAAAGACAAAAATGATACAAAGAAAATATTTTTTCCTCTGTTAGCTGACACCTAATGTAATAATAGGAATTATAGAATAATAATAATAGAATTTTGCAGGAATGTAAACTAAACAGATTTTAAATAACAGACTTTCATTTAAAAAGTAGTAAAAATTTTAAGATTTAGATTGTGTTTATTATAAAATTAGTGAAAAATAATAAAACAAATATTTCAACTGTTTTAACATCTTGGGTATTTGCTGTTTTTTAGTTGTTGTTGTTTTTAAATAAACTTCTACAGTTTTATCAATCTATTCCAATGTATTTAATAATGACACTATTTTGAATCCAGGTATTATATAAAAGGATGCAAACACACACATTGACATACCCTCTCTCTCAAGCAAAAATGTGGCTCCTCTGTCCAATCTTTCTGATTTTAGTAAATCTTTGTAAAATTAGTCCAATAAATATTTTCTAATTATTTTGACCTTCATCCTGATTTAGTATATATATATATATATATATATATATATATATATATATATATATATATATATATATATATATATATATATATATATATATATATATATATATATATATCTTGAAGTATCACAAAAATAAATACTTGGTGCAAGTTGTGCAAGTTTGGCTATCTTTGGCTAGCTTTGGGGATTTTCCCAAACTGGTTTAACATCATTGTTTTCAAGCTTCACACCAGGCAGAATCTCAAGATGATATAAACAAGAGCATAAGTAGTTATGTGTTTTGGAAAATGAATCCTGTTTGTGGGATATAACCACCACTCTGACATAAACAGCTTTGGCCATATCTATTTTAGGGAGGATTCAAAACGTGTTCAACAAAACTTTACAGGGTCAAACTAGATGAAAAGCAACCAACAAGCCAAATTTAGAATACTTAAAGACAGTATTATTTGAAACTACACAAGGTACCAAATGGGATATCTTATAGTTCTGCGACAGATAAAAACTGAAAGTGTAATTTAAGTCATTTTCGGCGTTATCTAGAGAAAATGTTTTTTAAAATGTGTATCCACATTTGTTGATGACATAGGGTTAAAGTATACACTTATGCGGAAGTATCACAAAAATAAATACTTGGTGCAAGTTTGGCTATCTTTGTGACAGCTTTGAAGCTTTGGGGATTTTCCCAAACTGGTTTAACATCATTGTTTTCAAGCTTCAGTGTTCCGGAATGAACCTGTTTATGTATACATTACAACAAAGATAAAATGCATCTGATCAAAACTGAAAGGGTAGTTCAGTTCACACCTATTTAAACTGTATTGATTGGTTAAATTGTAAGCATATTCTTTACGGTAATTTACTCAGAATTTTCACAGAAATTAATGCATTACAATTTTTCTGTAACTGATATATTTGGGCCAGTTTTCCAAATAATTTTAGTTTAATAGTTAATAGTAATAATAGTTTTTCAAACAAAGACAATGTTTCTTAAAACTTTTAATACAATTCATTTTTAATACAATACGTTTTAACTCAGTGTTTTCTGCAAAACTCTCCACAAGAATGGCATCACTTTGCACAGGTTTAACCATGTTCTTATTTAGAAAACACAAACTCAATCATCTAAAGAATGACAAAATAAACCTAAAATGCACACATTTATCTGTGTGAACATTAAGTAGCAAAACTGATGACACAGCAGATGGAGAAGGCGGAAAATTCCTGAGATTCTCCTGTTCATGGACATCATGATCTATGAAGAATCTATATACAAGTCTATATACGAATCACTGAATGTGGTATTTAAACAGGCTCTCTGTGGGAGACGAATGCATCAGAAGAGAAATCCACCCTGGGTATAGACCCATCCTCATACAGAGCATCCTGATTTGCCATCATTAAAGCTATCGAAGAGACAAAGAGAGAGAAAGCACCAAAAAAAGATTTAACTGAACAAACACTTCATGTCCCTGTTTGGGGCAATGTATAACCACCACTCTGAAAAAGCTTTGGCCACATCTATTTTAGGGAGGATTCAAAAAGTGTTCAACTTTACAGGGTCAAACTAGACAGAAGGCGAAAATGATAACAGTCTCTAGGACTGTTACAGGGATAGACATAGAAAATGACTCAATGCATTATCATAAAAGTGAAACGAGCCGGCGTCAGGAACAGGTTGAGGGCATGCTCACAGCGCGCTCCCCTACCTAGTGTCCTGTTAGCCAACGTCCAGTCTCTGGAAAACAAGCTCGTTGACCTCAGGGCAAGGATCAAGTTCCAGAGAGACATTCGGGACTGCAACCTCCTCTGCTTCACTGAGACATGGCTGAACCCAGCGGTACCGGCATACAAACGGCCAAGTTTTTCTCTGTTTACCACATGAACAGAACAATGGATTCAAGGAAGAGGAGGTGGAGTGTGTCTGATGGTGAACAACAGTGGATATGGACACTGCAATATGGGACTTACACGATCACCTAACATCACACCAGTCACAGCATCAGGACACCGTACTCATTGTGCTGGGGGATTTTAACAGTGCAAACCTCATGCACGCACTGCCGAACTTTCACCAGCACATCACCTGCCCCACCAGGGGCGAAAGGACACTGGATCACTGCTACACACCCTTCATAGAGAGCTACAAGGCAAAATCATGCCCACCGTTTGGTAAATCGGACCTTGCCGCAATCTTCCTTGTGCCTGTTTACAAACAGAGGCTGAAACAGGAAGCCCCGGTACAGAGGGAGGTGTCACGCTGGTCTGACCATTCTTTGGCCGCTCTGCAGGACGCTTTGGATGACGCAGACTGGGCCATATTCAGGTGTAGCTCCGAGAACGTCAACGTGTTCACGGAAGCGGTGGTGTGATTCATCGGGAAACTAGCGGATGACACGGTAGAGAAAACCGTCATTAGGACGTTTCCCAACCAGAAGCCGTGGGTAGACAAAACTATCCGCGACTCTCTGAGATCCCGCTCCGCAGCCTATATGGGATATGACCGAATACAAAGCTGCGTCGTACAGCGTGCGCAGAGCGGTGAAGGAGGCAAAGAGGCGCAACGGGAGGAAACTAGAGTCACAGTTTCAACACAGTGACTCTAGGAGCCTGTGGCAGGGACTGAGAAACATCACAGACTATAAAACGCCAACCTCCAGAGTGGAGAGCGCGGATGCTTCTCTGGCAGACGAGTTAAATAACTTTTATGCTCGTTTCGAGGCTGCAGCTAATCACGCTAGCGGTGCTAGTGGTATGATGAACAGCATGCATGCCGAGAGAGCCGGAGAGGAAATCACTTTCACCATTTCGGAGCACGGCGTTAGGAGGGCATTCAGGAGAGTGAACACCAGGAAGGCAGCAGGACCTGACGGCATCACAGGTCGGGTTCTAAAAGCCTGTGCTGACCAGCTAGCACCGGTGTTCACTGAGATATTTAATCTCTCCCTGAAACAGTCTACAGTCCCCTCGTGTTTCAAACAGTCCATCATTGTTCCTGTGCCGAAAAAACCTCAACCATCTTGCCTGAATGATTACCGCCCTGTAGCTCTGACGTCGGTAGTGATGAAGTGATTTGAGAGACTCGTCAGAGACTTCATCACCGCATCACTAACAGACACACTCGACCCACTACAATTCGTCTACCTCCAGAACCGGTCTACGGAGGATGCCATCACACACCTCCTCCACACAACCACGAGCCACTTGGATTTTAGAAATGGGAACTATGTGAAAATGCTGTTCGTGGACTATAGTTCAGTGTTCAACACCATAGTTCCCTCCACACTCACCTCGAAGTTGGAGATCCTGGGACTCAGCCCATCCCTGCGTCACTGGATCACCAACTTCCTGACTGACAGACCACAAGCCGTATGGATGGGAAAACACACCTCATCCTCCCTCACTCTCAGCACTGGAACCCCTCAGGGTTGTGTTCTGAGCCCCCTGCTGTACTCGCTGTACACACATGACTGTGTGGCCAGTACAAACTCCACCACCATCATTAAATTTGCTGATGAAACTGTCGTGGTGAACCTGATCTCCAACAACGATGAGATGGCCTACCTTCAGGAGATCAACAACCTGGAGAGATGGTGTCAGGAGAACAATCTGCTCCTGAACGTCAGCAAAACAAAAGAGTTAATAGTGGACTTCAGCACGAAGCAGGTGCGCTCTTACCATCCCACCATGATCAACGGGAGCCCAGTGGAGAGAGCGGACAGTTTTCGGTACCTGGGTGTTCACATCACGCAGGACCTGTCTTGGTCCTGTCACATCAACACCCTGGTGAAGAAGGCCCAGCAGCATCTATACCATCTGAGGCGCTTAAGGGACTTCAGACTCCCATATCAGTACTCAGTAACTTTTACACCTGCACCACTGAGAGTGTCCTGACAGGAAACATCACCTCCTGGTTCGGGAACATCACCATGCAGGACAGGCGAGCCCTTCCAAGGGTGGTGCGGTCAGCTGAGCGCACCATCCGCACTGAGCTCCCTGTGCTGCAGCACATCTACAACAAGCGGTGCAGTTCCAGGACCAGGAAGATCGTGAATGACCTCAGCCATCCCAACAATGGACTCTTTTCTCTGTTGCGTTCAGGAAAGCACTTTCGTTCCCTTAAGGCAAACACAGAGAGAATGAGGAGGAGCTTCTTCCCGCAGGCCATTCGGAGTCTGAACTAGAAAACACCCAACACCTAATCACCGGGATTCCTATGTTCACCTCTCTTTCCCCAGATACCCACTTACAATTGGACAATTACACTGGACAATATTGCACTAGTCACTTTACATTGGACATTCACACAGCCACTTTATATTTTATACTTTATATTTTATATTTTATATAACTTGCACTCTCCTGTGTCAGATGCATCTCCTGTGTTACTTACTCTTTGTTTTGATTATTCATGTGACGCAAATGATAGTGTATGCTGTTTATAGTCTGTAAATCCTCTCCAAAATGGTGCTACAGTGATGCAGTGGAGACAAAGACATCATTGTTTTGTATACAAAAACATTCTCATAGCTTCTTAAAATTACAGTTAAATCTTTGATATCACATGGACTGCTTTAGCAATCTCCTTGCTATGTTTCTGAACCATGATCGTGTTCATAACATTGCGGTATACAGGAGGGTTAAAAAAAGATCTGAGAATGCATCTTAATTTGTGTTCCAAAAATGAACAAAGTTCTGGAGGTTTGAACGACATGAGGGTGAGTAATTAATGATATAATGTTTCAAATTGTTAATGAATTTTTTTGTTGCAGATTTACAGTGTATGTATTTATTATCTTTAATAATTGTGCATTGTGTGGTTTGTGCTTACCTTGTGTGCACCTAGGGGGTGCCGAGAAGACTCTACAGAGCAATCTCTACTTTTATTGGCACCCTCTTTTATATAGTTTTTTCTCTGGATGTGTTTAATACATTTCATACATGTTTGTTAGGTTTTACCTTTTCTGGGTTCAGCGCTTGCCTGTGGTTGTAACGCCACGCCAGCAGAGGGAGCCCTCACCTGAGTACTGACTCGTATTGACTCCATCTGTGCTCACTTCCTGTTTGCCCAACATAAAGCCAGATCACCTGTTTCAATCATTGCAATGTATTGCCAGTTTCATTGCCTTACCAAGCATTTCTCTCATGATTATTCTGACTGCTATCTTGTGTATGACCTTGCCTATTTACTATTCTCTTCTGGATTGTCCCAATAAACCTCCGCACATGGATTCACAGGCGTCATCAGTGCCCTCATTACAGAATACTTTGCCTTACATGAAACCAGTGGAGGTATCTCAGATGCAAAAGGTGCTTGCATACCAAGAGGAAATGCTCAAGGGATATCAAGAACAACTTGCCAAACTACAGTCAGTAAACGAACATCTCACACACTATATCTAGGCCATGCCTCCTCCCACACCGACAATGGTAAGCTTTGCTCTCCCTAAGAAGTTTGTTAGTTCTGCCGAACATTGCAAGGGTTTCATTCGCCAAGTACGATTATACCTCGATTTTCAGCAAGAGAGGTTCGATAGTGAGAAGAGTAAATGGGGTTTTGTAATGACTTTACTGACTGGGAAAGCGACAGACTGGGCCACTGCAGTTTGGGACTCAATTTAACCACAATTTACCACAATGTAAGGTTTCTGTGGATTATTTTCTTCAGCAGCTCAGGGAGGTGTTCGAATATTTTGAGTCAACTCATCGACATCATGCAAGGGAAATGCACAGCTGCCGAGTTCGCCATTGAATTCAGACCTCTGGATGGAGGTTTACGACCTTGCATAGACTTCAGAGGCCTCAACAATGTCACAGTAAAGTTACGCTACCCTGTACCCCTTGTACCCTCTACTCTGGAACAATTTAAAGAGGCCACCATATACACCAAACTAGACCTCAGAAGTGCTTATAATGTCATCAGAGAGATCAGGAGATAGGACGTTATCTACACTCATACTGCAGCCATGAACAACATTGCTGGTCTGAATTTCTGCCCTGGGCTGAGTATGCTCAGAATTCTCTCACAAACTCATCTACAGGATTAACCCCCTTCCAATGTGTCCTAGACTATCAACCTCCCATGTTCCTGTGGTCTGGAAAATCCTCCACAGTACTTGCCATCGACGAATGTATCCATCATAGTGAAAGGGTGTGGGACAGTGCTCACGTGCGTCTTCAACATCAGGAATCAGAATATTTAAGCAAATCGAAGATGACACCCACACTCTCTCTACCAACTTGGACAACGGATCTGGCTATCAATGTGGCACATCAAGCTGTGGCTACCCAGCAGGAGCTTCCTGCTAATAATTGTATTTCTCAGTCCTTTCATGTCTCTCTCCTGAAACCGGTCCATCCGGGAACTGACCCTGGCCAGGAAGCCCCAGAATCGCCACCACCTCTCGATATTGACGGGAGCCCTGCATATCAGGTGCATGAGTTACTGGACTCACGTAGAAGAGGGGGTCAGCTCCAATATTTGGTGGACTGGGCTACGGACCAGAGGAGAGATCGTGGGTAGCCGCCCAGGACATTCTGGATCCCTCTCTCATCAAGGAAGTTCATCGAACCAGACCGTCCTGCATCAAGACCACGGGGATGTGCACGCAAAACTGTTACTCGCAATCACTTTGAGGTGTATACTTCACTTTCCACCTTCCGTTCAGTCTTGCATACAGCTGCAGAGCTTTTAAAGTATACTTAACCGGATAGGAGTGGGGACGTACAAGCTCGACACAGTACCACCTACTTGACTTGCACTGTTTTACGCAGACAGTGTGCGCGATCTCAAAAAATTGCCTGCATGCGGACGGGATGTGCGGCTGTCTATCAGCCCTCCCGATGACAAAAATGACAATGTGGATGGTGCGAGGACCTGCTGGATGTCCTTTCACAACTGAATCACGACAGGATATATATTGAATTGTACACAGATAAAAGTCAAAGTAATAACTTTACATAACCACAGAGAACTGTAGACGTACAAACGCATCTAAATGCAATTTTAGGAAATATTTTATGTTACATATTTATGTTGTCCTACCGCGACTATTCTTGTCAAGGGACAAGATGTTGCCATTGGGTCAATGTTTGCTGGGATGTAATTAATGAGCTTTTAAAAGTGTTATTTTATTTGTTTTAATTATTTTTATCCATTACATCTCCCACATATGTGTGTGTTGCAAGTTGGAATATAAACTGAACAAACAAATGCACACAATAAACTGTAAAATGTATTATCTTGAATAAAAGTTCCCAAATGAAATTCTGTATTAATAAACTTACATTATAACCATTTTTGATGTGACCATTTAATAATTTCTTGATGTCCTCCATCCTTATTCCTCCATCTGCTTTGTGCATTCCAGCAATGTCAGTGAAATTGAAAGGAAAGTAGGCGTCAGCGCTGTCCTTCCTCACTTTGTATGTTTTTAACTGAGAACGAAGCAAAGATTTAAATGCATCTTATATTATAATACTTTAAAGTTTCCTAGATTAAACGTACCTTCACAGTGAAACTTTGATCAGTTTCTACAGAACGTGCCAGGGCTCTGGTAGTTATACAGCTCATGAGAGTACTATACACAGAGTTGAAAAAGCTTGATTTTCCAGCACCTTGTGGTCCATGCATAAGAATTCTCAGAGTGCCAACTTCTGAGTTCCTAGGTTTGAAGGTGTTTATTGCTGTCAGAAGATTTTGTTTATCCTCACTAGAAAAGGATTTTCTTTGTTATTTTGGAACCCGACAAATAAAAACATGAACTAATGCAGAACAAAACGAAATACAAGATGCTGAATAATTATGAAAATAAACAGAAATACACAATGAAGTAATACACAAAAAAGTAATTATCATGATTTTACATAAATAACGTAAAGTACATGCAGGGCCAACAATAAGGCAACACAATGTAGAAACAAAATAAGTTGGTTAAATTTTTAAATGGTTAAATTATTTATGTAGCTTAAACTCACTCAAATATTCCATCTTCATGTAAAATCCTTTACATACGGAAACATTTTGATTTAAAGAAAGGAAAAAGAATGCATTAAAATGTTTATTTGGCCATTGTACACTGATTTTACTTTTAAAATAAGCAGAGTAACTGTAATATTTGGTTGACAGCATTTTAGTTTGATGATAAATGGTTGAAATGTAACTCTAGAACTAATGTTGTTTGTGTGCGTTTGAGGCGCCTTTGCCATGAAATGGATTAAAATCACAAGCATAGCCTATACTATAAAATCTATACACAGATTTGTTTTGTTTGTTAATCTGTTAATTATATTTTAGTTTAATATACAGTATATGTAGGATATCAGAGAGAATCAGAAAATGTACATTTCGATAAAAACCAGATGCTTCTCCATATATATATATATATAAACAGTAGCTTGAGTTTTGTTAAGGACATAAAAATCTGTAAATAGGCTTACTTTTTTAACGTAGCCTATTAATAATTATAACAGATTGACTTTATGTCCATTAACACATAAAAGCACAAACCTGCTTCATTTTCCGAATCAGTGTTGTTGAGAATGTCTTTAAACTACTTCAAATCACTGCGGATCTGTGGTTTGTATGGAATCCTCTGCTCCAAACTCAGATGCTTCTCACAGCACAGTTTTGTAGTCGCATGATCGACAGTAAACGCATTTGTTCTGAGCTCCCACGATTTAAATGAGCTGCGCTTTTCCACTTTTGGGCATGTTAAAGAATTTGGGCATGAAATAAATGAGAATGGATTTTTACTATGGACTTCTGGTCTAAAATTTAGTGCTGTTATCTTGTGGTGATATTCTGAAACTGCACATTTTATAAAATATGCTTGGTGGGGCAGGTGTAATGTATTCTAATAGACATACTGCGGGCCACTTAAAATTAATCCATGGGCCACAGTGACACTCCTGATCTTGCCTCTTAGCCTGGCTATTTTTAGATATATTAGTCATAATTTTTCTGCTCTGGCATGCTCGCTGCTGCTACTTGCTACTGCCATGATAAGAAGAATGCCCATCTAGTCGTATTACTTCTATTTTAAAATAAACATAATATAATCAAAACACTGGTAAGGAACACCTGTAATACTGTAACCTATAAATCCAGTTTTTGGGAGCAGTACAAGTCCTCTGTGCATATCTACAAACAGCTTCCACAGCAGGGGTTGCACTTCCAGTTATTGGCATGATACACTTACTGACAGAAGGAAAATTCAGTGGTCCACTGTGGACCTCAGTGATACCTGAATTCAAGATCTATAATGGACCGTGCATGGTGGATCTTTCTTCAGCATTTCTTGGCAACATATAGTCCACATGCACAGCGCACAAATTCTGTTGCACTCAACCATTTCTCCTGCCTTCCTATGAAATTTCAAACTTGTACTGATTTTTCCTTCACAAAGAATAATAGGACTCATCTCCCTCAGTAATACTTTTTCTTGATGTTTTACCTGAACAGACTTAGCAAGATCAGACTCTGAAAAAGTGTTCGGATGAGCTTAAGCAACGTCTTGGTTATGTTTGTAACCCTCGTTCCCTGATGGAGGAACAGACACATTATGGGAATACACATATGGGATTGCCCACAGGGAATTGACCCTCACATTCCATTCCATTCCATTTTCTATCACTTATCCGGGCCAGATCGCTGGGGCAACAGTCTAAGCAGGGATGCCCAGACTTCCCTCTCCCCAGACACTTTCTCCAGATCTTCCGGGGGAACACAGAGGCGCTCCCAGGCCAACCGAGAAACATAGTCCCTCCAGTGTGTCCTAGGTCATCCCCAGGGTCTCCTCCCAGTGGGACATGCCCGGAACACCTCCATTGGGAGGCGTCTGAGAGGCATCCGGAACAGATGCCCGAGCCACCTCAGCTGGCCTCTCTCGATGTGGAGAAGCAGTGGCTCTACTCCGAGCTCCTCCCGAGTGACTGAACTCCTCACCCTATCTCTAAAGCAGCGACCAGCCACCCTACAGAGGAAACTCATTTCGTCCACTTGTATCCAGGATCTCATCCTTTCGGTCATGACCCAAAGCTCATGACCATTGGTGAGAGTAGGATTGAGAAGGATACCGAAGATTGACCGGTAAATCGAGAGCTTCACCTTGCGGCTCCTTCTTCACCTTGACAGACTGGTTCAGAGACAGCATTACTGCAGAACCTGCACCGATTCGTCTGTTGTTCCATCTTCCCCTCACTAGTAAACAAGACCTCAAGATACTGAAACTCCTCCACCTGAGGCAGGAACTCCCCTCCAACCTTAAGGGGGCAAAGCCACCCTTGTCTGACTGAGAACATTGGCCTCAGACTTAGAGGTGCTGATTCTCATGCAAGCCGCTTCACACTCGACAACATTATCAGCAAAAAGCAGAGACGATATCCTGTGGTTACCAAACCGGACCCCCTCCGGCCTCCAGCAATAACCAGGGATGCCGAGGTTAAGGTGTGACCCCTCTCAGCATAATTCATCATATAAATAAGCATGAGCATGTAATTTACAACCGTGAGTGGATAATCTCCAGGCCCCAGTGGGAATCATTTTGACCTCTCCTGTTGTTCCTCAAACATCACAAAAGTGTACTCTTTTGCTTTTAACAAAGAGACTTGTAAAGTTGCTAAGGACTTTGTTGTATTACAAATTTATACATGGTTAAACACAGATTCCAATATAACAGTATATGCTGAATGTGTATTGTGATTTACATTCTAAGAGCAGGAAGCCCAAGCCCCGAGACAGTCATCTTTTGTCTTTCAGTTCTTGAACATCTGGTAGGTGTCCTAAGTCAAGTGCGAATGCTAATCCTAAGGTACAACTGTGCCTTTAGTTTCACCTATGCATTTGAATGACACTTGGATGCTAAATAGATCAAGGATCGGGAAAGTTCCTGTTCTGGGCTAAGTTCCTGTTCTGCATTTGCATACTTTTGTTTTACTGGTCTCCACCTCTGTGTACTCCTCCCCCTTTGAAACATATAAACTTCAAACTAGCATGTTTTAGTTAGATTTTTTTTCTTGGAGATTTCTTGAAGATTTTCTTGCAGATGACTACAGCAACGAAATAAAAACGAACTCCTGCTTTACCAAGAATCTCCTGGTCTCTTCTTAAAAAGAAGCTAAAAAAGTTTCCAACAACTTCTAAAGGGGATGAATAGAACTCTGTTTCTATTAGAAGCAAATAGGTGTAGAGTTACAAATAATCTATAATTCTCCTGTATGTTTGATGTGTCCATGAAAACGGACATTTTAATCTATGCATAATCCTGATAGATCGCAGTTGAAATGAGCGCTAGATATGTGATGTTTGGTGTCGAATGAAATCTTGTGACATTTGCCATGTCATGGAGTAGCGTATGGTCGGGCCAAAGGTCAACCCTCCAAAATCATAAAGCACAGATGGGCAAACAGAAGGCACAATAAATGGGCACTAAATGGACCAGCCGAGTTGGGAAAAGCTAAAACGGCACCATTTGGTCTGCCTGTATCCTGTTGAATCCACATCCCTGACAGGAAAAAAGGTGCAAATTAAACCTCCCCCAAAACCAAATGGTGGAGGGCATTCCACTCCCCTGTGACTTCAAAGTGCCACCACCCTGTCGAGACAGGGGTTGAGGCCGGGGGAATGGATGCTTCAGCACCAAGGGGGTGAAGCAGATCTGGTTGAGATATTACCAGGCGGTGGTAGACCTCTTTGCTTCTTGAGGGAATGCACAATGTCCCCTCTGGTTTTCTCTAGTTCATCCAGCTCCCCTGGGACTGGATGCTATGTCACAGGCGTGCCCAAAAAAGGCTTCGCCTGTACGCATTTCCCCTGATTGCCCTGCTCCCAGGAGTTCTGGCGAGAGTGCGCCGGGACAGAATCAGACTACTGCTAGTAGCACCGTTCTGGCCGGGCCGAGTAGGTTGATTCCTCCACGGTATGCTAAGGCTGAGACCTCCAGTGCGGACCAGAGTTCCCCCCTGGGATTTGGTTGTGGTGTTAGAGGCTCTGTATAAGGCACCCTTCGAGCCCCTCGAAGAGGTTCCCTTACCTGTCTTATCCTATAAGACAGCATTTCTCCTCACTATCACCTCTCTTTGGAGGGTGGGAGATCTGCAGTCCCTCTCCGTGGCCCCTACTCACTTGGACTTTGCCCCAGGCATGGCCAAGGCTTTTGCATACCCACGAGTGGGTTATACACCTAAAGTGCCCTCTTTTACACCGCAACTAATCGTACTGCAGGCCTTCTGTCAACCCCCCTTCCAGACCAGCTAAAGTCCAACTGCAAATGGGTCCAGTGCGAGTACTGGACATGTAAGTGCACAGACTACGCCTCTGCGGAGGTCGGGCCAGTTACTTATTTGTTTTGGTCAGACGAATAGGGGTTGTGCTGCTACGAAGCAAACTATCAGCAGGTTGATAGTCGAGGCTATCCACCTGGCCTATGAGGCCTCTGCACTCCCGTGCTCTCTTGGGGTCAGAGCCCACTCAACAAGGGATATGGCGGCCTCCATGGCCTAACTTAGCAGTGTGCGCCTCGGGGACATTTGCATCGCTGCGGGGTGGTCCACGCCCTCCACTTTTGCCCTTTCTATAATTTAGACATGAGGCCCGCTCCTGGCTCCTCTGTCTTATCATGATGGGTGGTCTGAGGACCCCTTTTCAGGCAGGGCCTTGGAATTATGGCGGCATGGGCATCTCGTTCCCAAAGCGTTTGTGACGCAGCTCGAATTCCTGAAGAGGAACGTCTCAGGTTACAACTGTAACCATGGTTCCTGTAGGGAACGAGACGCTGCGTCCAGATGCCATACTTCCCGCACCTCTGCCGGCGCTTACTTCACGACAGAGGCTGGCGCCGGCCTCGCAGAGCGTGACTTTATACTTCCTGGTCGGTGACATCATCTCGTCCATGACGTCGCTCCCCTCCATTGGACAGATTTCACATGTGGTTCAGAGCGGCTCACACTGAAGGCGTTCCCAAAGCGTTTGTGATGCAGCATCTCATTCCCTAGAGGAACCATGGTTACAGTTGTAACCTGAGACTTTTCTGTCCTTTGGCTAAAACAGTAGGGCCTAAATGTGTAAATTGCATGACTCTGTATTAAGTTGTTGTTTTCATCCTATTCTACCTCACTTGTAACCCCAGGGGCAAGCAAACATAGCAACTGCATTCTGCTTATATTTGCATTCTTGTTGAACTCAAAACCCACCATGATTCATATGTAAATGCTCCTCTCCTCCATACACCCAACTGCTGCAAACCAATAAGGTCATGAAACTCTCTCCCAATGCAGAGACGGTCTCTGTAATCAATTCGACGATAATCACTAGAAGTTAAGTGTCCCCAACAAAACAAGCCAGAGGCAATAGCAGCAAGGAACCAAAACCCTATCCATACAGAATGGAGAAAAAAAAACTTTGGGAGAAACCAGACTCAGTTGGGGCCAGTTCTCCTCTGACCGGACACCCAGCACTTAACTTCCAGTTCAATTTTAAACGCAGCTGTGTCAGATAGTGTAAATGACTTAGTGTGTGTGCATCAGGATCTGGTGATCTGTCCACAGAGTGCATCTGGGTGTTCTGGTCTCTGATGAACATAATCTCTGGGTGCTGATCCACCATCTAGTCTGGATACAAACTGTGAAACAGATTAAGAAAGAAACAGGACTAATATTAGCGTAAATGCCATTCTTTTTACAATGTCACAAGTACATTGTGTTTTAGTAGTGTTCCTGGTTCCAGCTGATCTAATTAATGCAGCTTAAAAATATTTTAATGGATTTGAATAATAAAAGGGTGTTGGTGTGTTATGTGTAGGCTAGGTTAAAAAGATGTGTCTTTAATCTAGATTTAAACTGGCAGAGTGTGTCTGCTTCCCGAACATAGTTAGGGAGATTGTTCCAGAGTTTAGGCGCTAGATAGGAAAAGGATTTATATATATATATATATATATAATAATCAGATTAAAATCTTACACCATTAAAAATAGCAGCAAAACACAGTAACCTAACTTTGATAGGTTACATGGTTACCCTCAGATCACCCAAAGTGCCAGCCAGTGGTCCTCTGCCTGAGGCAGGAAAAGGGGTGGCAGCTGAAGGCTCATCTGAACTCCCCCATAGGAGAGAAAGGCGTGATTGCAGGACTGACAGGATTGCCATTTTTTCCCCAGTAAAAACTGTAATCACAGTGTGCAGTCTGGATATTGCATCAGCATTCATATAGTCAGATGATTTTTTTAATGCTCAATGTCAATTATATGTCATCAGCACATTTCCATCATTGCATTCAAAGACAACGTTTTTATTGCTGCCTTTGATCCTAGAATAGCCAACAGAGGCCTGTGATCAGTTATGTTTGAAAACTTCTGTTGTTAAATATATTAACTTGTATATATGGAACTTTCTAACCTCATAGATAATGGACAAGGCTTTGCATTCAGTTGCAGTGGCCCAAATGCACAAAGCAAGTATGCATTAACTGGCACTTTTGCTCCGAGACTATACACTCTGGTATGCACTTTCTCCAGTCTCTTATGAGCTGGCAGTGACAAGAATGTCATCAAGAAATCAAGTGACATGATCTAGCCCTTGAAGAATTTGATCCTCGATAGACTGGAAAATAGAAGCAACACTGGCTATAACTCAAACGATGGTACAAGCCATAGTGATTATTAATATTAATTAATAATATATTAATAATGCATTTCTCATCCGAGGTCTAGATTGGTAAACCATGTCCACCTGCAAGCTCATCGAACAAATCCCAAGTCAGGTGTCACGCGTGTGGTAAGCACGAGAGCACACAACTAGCATAAATCAAAATAAAGAGTTTTAATCTCCTCAGAGATGAAAATAAACAATACAGTTACAGGCAGGCAGGCAGGCAGGCAGATAGACAGGACAAAAATCACACGCAAATAAAGACGAGATCGGACAAAGAGAACTGAAATCACAGGACTTAAGTACACCAGGTAAATTACTAAATAATCACACACAGCTGAAGAAAATAAACTAAATTAGGTCACACGGAACACATGGCACACGACGAAAACAATAACAAAAGTCCAGAGACGTGACATCAGGAAGCAGACAGACTGGTTAAACAGACCACTATAGAGACTGTGTCTTCCCCGAACAAGAAAATACAGAAAACATGTATACCAAATAAAATGCAACAATTTAATTGATGTTTACCAAATAAAAACTTTTTAATGTACAGAGAAGCAAATGATAAAACTTGACTTACTGAATATCAGTTCACTTTCTACAAAAGCACTTTATATAAATGAAATAATCAAGGATCAGAAGCTAGATTTGCTCTGTTTGACAGAAACCTGGCTAAAACCAGATGAATATATTACTCTAAATGAATCTACCCCCCAAAATTACTGCTATAAAAATGAGCCACGTTTAAAAGGTAAAGGGGGAGGTGTTGCTACAATTTATAACAATATTCTTAGTACTTCTCAGAGGGCAGGCTTTAAGTATAACTCATTTGAAGTTTTGGTGCTGCATATAACATTATCTACAGAATCATGTGCTAGTGATAAATCTTCTGTCATGTTTGTACTAGCTACTGTATACAGGCCACCAGGACACAGCACAGATTTCATCAAAGAATTTGCTGATTTTCTAACTGAGTTAGTACTGGCCGCAGATAAAGTCTTAATTGTTGGCGATTTTAATATCCATGTTGATAAAGAAAAAGAGGCATTAGGATCAGCTTTCTTAGACATTCTGAACTCCATTGGAGTTAGACAACACGTCTCTGGACCTACTAATCATACTCTACATCTTATACTGTCACGTGGAATGGATGTTAATGCTGTTGAATTCTGCAGCAAAGTGATGATATTTCAGATCAGCATCTAGTCTTGTGTAAACTCCATATGGCTAAAACAATAAACTCTGCACATCGTTACAAGTATGGCAGAACCATCACTTCCACCACAAAAGAGTGCTTTGTAAGTAATCTCCCTGATTTGTCTCACTTCCTTAGAGCATCCAATACAGCAGAAAACTTGACGGTGTAACAGAAACTATGCACTCTCTTTTTTCTAGCACTAACACTTAAGAAAGATGAAATAAAACAATCTGACTCCATGGTATAATGACAACACACGCACCCTAAAGACAGCAGCCCGGAAAATGGAGCGCAGGTGGAGAAAAACTCAATTAGAAGTATTTTGTATTGCCTAGTGGTAAAAAAAAAAAAACATACAGAATAGCATTAAAAACTGCTAGATCTTTTTGTCTCTTTTAAAAGAAAACAAAACACAACCCCTGGTATTTATTCAATACAGTGACTAAATTAACAAAAAATAAAGCATAAAGAGGTAGTGATATTCCCAAAGATTACAGCAGTTATGACTTCATGAACTACTTTACTTCCGAGATTGATACTATCAGAGATAAAAAACAAACATGATAAATAATAGAGAATGAGTGGAATATTTCTTAAGTGAAAATGCAGCCGTCAGCTAACTTTACCCATGAGTAATGCTTAAAATCAGAGGAAGTTACAGATGATTGACAATGTTATACAAGCACCAAACACTAATTGTAAACTGCTTATAAAGGGGGGTAAATGGCTTACACCTGGGCAGGTAATCAGTCCTAGGTATGAAGCATGATGGGAAACGTAGTCTGGGACTATTAGTATTCTGGAGAGGGTTTCCTCTGGTGGCCATTAGAGAGAGCCACAGGGGCAAAGTCCATGACAACAGAGAAGGCTTTTCTGGCCCTGACGGTGCACCACTGCTGTAACAAAGGGACATTTGCAGGTTTATTAATAGACATGGTCAAAATACAGGCAACGACGAACAACAGCAAACAGGTATGAAGGCAAAAACACAGGAATAGTCTAGAGAGCTAGCGAGAGTGTGTCATTTGGTGAACAATATCCAAAAGGGGAAAGACAGAGCAAAAATCCAAGCACAAGGCAGATGAGAGTACACATAGAATAACACAAGTGGTAAACACGGCTAGGTTAAGACAAAAGAGAAAATGCTTTGTAGTGAAATTAGTCAATAAGCG
Organism: Puntigrus tetrazona; assembly: GCF_018831695.1. NCBI lineage: Eukaryota > Metazoa > Chordata > Actinopteri > Cypriniformes > Cyprinidae > Puntigrus > Puntigrus tetrazona. Next base: position 3,822,733 of record NW_025047681.1, read on the forward strand.
GCAGGGAACAGTAACAGACAGGACTTTACATATATGGGTAACCAAAATAACAAGGTAACAAGGGGGAGGAGCTAATCAATTGCTATGGTAATAAACAATGTCAAAAAGACAGGAGGACACAGAAACCATGGGAAAAACTTCAAAATAAGAGTCTTCCAACCAATTCAGAGAAACACAGAAAACAAGAATATCAACGCAGGCGCTCTCTCTTGTTGACATGAAATATATCAAAATGTCCAACCCAGTTAACCATTTTCCCATGTACTGTAATTGTTGCCCAGATTAGTTGGAACTTAATGGAAGAGATTCAACGTGCCCAACAGAACAAACTTATTTCACCAGACTGCCCCCCCCCCAACCGTCAGTACATACAACAGACTTTACATCATCGCACTATTCGGTGGGTCCATACATCATTGGGAAGCAGACATTCTGGAGTGCATTCTGGTGGCCATCCCTGAATAGAGATGTCATGAACTTTGATAAGGGATGTACTGTCTGTGCTCAATCCAAGACACCTTGAACATTACCTGCATGATTATTACAACCTCTACCCATACCACAATGCCCCTGGTCTCAATTATCAATCAATTTCAACACAGATCTGCCCAATTCTAATCAGTACTTAACCATCCTCATCATAGTGGATCGCTTTTGTAAAGCATGATGAATGGTTCTGGTCAAAGGATTAACCACAGCCATGGAAACTGCCCCAGAACTATTCCAGCATTTATTCAGAGTCTTTGGCATCACTGAAGATATTGTATCTAAACAAGACCCCCAGTTCACTTCAAAGGTATGGCAGGCCTTTTGTAAACAACTTGACATCAACAATCAGTTTAACATCAGGTTACCACCCGCAATCCAAAAGACAAGTCGAGAGACTGAATCAAGAGATTGAAAGGTACATCAGATCATACTGCAGTAGAGAACAGGACAAGTGAAGTGAATTCCTTCCTTAGGCAGAATATGCCTAAATTCCCTCACTCATTCCTCCATGGGGGGATGCGTGTTAGGATACCAATCCCCTATGTACCCTTGGTCAGGAGAGCCCAGTATGGTACTATCAGTTAATGAATGGATTCAATGAAGTGAATGCGTGTGGGACAGTGCCCATGTGAGGCTCCAAAGAGCAGTGCACTTCCAGCGCATTTCCCCTGCAGGAAACTCACACCAAGGCATGTGTTCTTAGAAACCTTAAGTGCAGCAGAAATGTTTTTGTAACCTTCGCCAGATCTGTACCTTGCCACAATTCTGTCTCTCAGCTCTTCAATCAGTTCCTTTGACCTCATGATTCTCGTTTGCTCTGACATGCACTGTGAGCTGTAAGGTCTTATATAGAAAGGTGTGTGTCTTTCCTAATCAAGTCCAATTAGTATAATCAAACACAGCTGGACTCAAATGTAGGTGGATGATCAGAAGAAATGGACGGCACCTGAGTTAAATATATGAGTGTCACAGCAAAGGGTCTGAATACTTAGGACCATGTGATATTTTAGTTTTTCTTTTTTAATAAATGTGCAAAAATGTCAACAATTCTGTGTTTTTTTGTCAATATGGGGTGCTGTGTGTACATCAATGAGGAAAACAATGAAATTAAATGATTTTAGCAAATGGCTGCAATATAACAAAGAGAGAAACATTTAAGGGGGTCTGAATACTTTCTGTACCCACTGTATATATAGAAACACACACACACACACACACTCACACAAAAGTCATTATAAACTTTCCTTCCCTGTTCTAGCTTGTACTATTCCAGGTAATGTTAAGATGTGCAAATGTAAATATAACTGAGATATAACTTTTCTTTTAGTATCGTCATATTCTTAGCAGTGCAGAAATCTTCTTTTGCAAATGCAAACAGGTTTTAATGTGTTTCACACATTTTTTACACACTTGTGCAAAATAGTCACTTCAGGTTTTACTGAAAGACCTTAAACTCTATTGTATTCACAGTGTTGTATTCACAGCTGATAGAAAGTACTTAAATAATGTAAGGCCATGCATGCACTGTGCGATTTCCGTGTGACTTCAGCATTTTATCAGCTCATACTGAACAAGAAGATCACATGAAAGCCAAAGCTGATCATTTACTGTATGGTTGAATGGTTGAGCACATATGTGTGTGTGTGTATATATATATATATATATATATATATATATATATATATACACATATATTTAAAAACAGTTACTTACAGGAAACCGTGCTACCAGTAAATTCCTGTGAAAACAGTAAGAAAAAGATTAAAGTTAAAGATATGTTTTAATGCAAATTGTAAAAATACACCTGATGCTTAATGCAACATATCTTTCACAAAACAGATAGACATAATAAAAACAGAAAACATTATCAACAGAAGAAACAATCTATGTGCTGTATCTTGGTGAATTTCCACATAGTGGAGTTTTTTTCATGTCTTTATTTTTAACCATGCTTTTTAATCTCACAACACTAATTATACCTATCGAGGCAAGTTTCATGTGACGTTTCCTCGTACAGGAAATGCGTAAGAGGCAAGACTGGAAGTATGCACTCATGGCATTGCTGAAGCTCATCGGCGCCATCTTGTGCACTTTGCCCATTGTCAACACTGTTGAGGATCATATGATAAATGGGTCATCTATGTTATACAGTCACTTTTCTATCTCTATGCTGTCACGCAACTTTTGTTCTGACTCAAATACCTAAATATATTTCTCAAAGAAATGTTTTACACATTTACATGTGGTAACAGAAAGCCTTTTGATTCAGTAATTTGTTTAATTCAGCGCCTGTATGTACAGGAATAGTTCAACCTTCGTTTTTAAATTTTAAATTACAATCAATCATACACGTAGTTAAAATCAAATTCAATGGAGTTTAAACTTCTGTAGATCTACACAGCTATGGTTTTTCGTATCGTTTCTTTTAACTAATGCCTAAAATGACCTACTTTTTTCCACATTTTCTTGAGAAGTCTCTGGTATAAAGGTATAAGGGAAGACACACTGCTTTGCAGGAAAGCGGAAGTTAGCTTTTGTAAAAAATTCATATTCATATTTTCTCTAAAACTGTCACGTATTTATAAGGCATTGCACGAATTATATATATTAGTTATACGTTGTCACTGGAAGAGATAATAAATCTAATTTAGTTTTTTACACATTTTTAATACATGCATTCAGTTTTTCATCATGTCAGAAGATTTCTTCTGTTGAACAAAGATTTTTTGAACGGAGGTGGTAACTAAACCGCTACGGTGGGAGGTCAACTGGGGATGACTTGGAAAAACAGCAATAAGGTTCTGTTAAAATGGCCTACTAGTTCCTTGTCTACTAAATGCTTATCGATTTAAGAATCGTATGCTATTTGGACTGGAAACAAAACAATTTTTTTTTTTGCAATGCACAATATTGATGCAAATAAAAGTCGATAGCAACGACAAGCCGGTTTAATTTAAGATAAAAATAGTTTAAGATACACTGTCCCGGTATAAATGAGTACATTTTAATGTAAACACTGGCCATCAGCTAACATAATCGATACACTCTCAGCCAATTACGTTGGTTTCTCAAAAACGTAAAATAAATGCCAGCTACAGGAAAACTAGATGTATTACGTTTTTTCACCTTGTTACAGTGAAAGAAGTAGCTCACGTTTACCCGAGGTAAAGAAAAATGACATTAGGCAACTGAAGAAGTATTAGCTTTCGCTTTTTATCCTGCTTGTTGGTTCAATCAAATAATTGAATAAAAACTTATCTGACATAGTGGCAAAAGTAACTTTAACTCCACCCCGAAACTTCTAACTCTTCTCACTACCACTAAAAGTTTTAGATGAATTTGAAGTGTCTTCTGCTCACCAAGGCTTTATTTAGTTGATCAAAAATACAGTAAAAACAGTAATAGAGATTACAATGTTTAATCCTGTTTAGTTGGGTATCCTCATGAGTGAAGTCTAAAATGAGTTAAATAACATCTCAAAGAATTATGAGAAAATGAGATCAGAGCAAGAAAGGTATCAAATCAATAAGTGTTTTAACAATACACAAAATTGTAGCTATATGGACTAGTCTGTATTAAATTTACAATTGATACAGTTAAGACAGTTAAGTGTTTGATAACTTTATGTATATTATCTACACTCTAAACTGGTCCATTTCTTACATATCCTCAGATAGTTTTTATGAGATAGTTATACTTTTTCCCGCCTTTTTTAAAAAAAAAATCTGGGACTGTCAAAGTGGCATCATTTAAAAAAAAACACAATATAAACAGCTTTATACTCACCTCAGAAAACAGAATAAAAAGAATCCAATGGACACCTGAAAATATATATATATAATACTTTCATGAGAAAATAAATAATAATCATAAAAAGTAATAATAAAGTAAAACTGAAAAAGTAAAGGGGTAATTGTTCTGATTGCGTCTGTAATCAACCAAGAATACAACCATAACTACTCACAAAAAAGAAAGAAAAACCTTCATATTAGTTTGTGAGTGGGACTTTTATTTTGGCACGTGGCCGTGACGTCACAGGTCTGCGCCGCTCTCTGCTTCTGATTAGACTGAAGAAAGTGTTCACTTCAAAGCAAACCTTTAGTTCAAGTGAGCGATGGAAAGTTAGTTCATTAATATTGACTGTAGCGCTTTATATAACGAGTATAAAGTATCAAGATATTTATGAGTTTGTGATACAAACGACTTCAGTCCTCGACAGAAACTACTGGCTAGAGAGAGATGATTGAGAGAAACAGATAGAGTTTGGGCTGATTTTCCTTCATTCTTCTCATCTTAAAAAGAAGAGTCTGGATCTCAGGAGTTTTTTCTGTTTGGACTCTATTATAAAGATGGAGTTTATTAAAGAAGAGACTGAAGATGTGAAGATTGAAGAAACGTTCAGAATCAAAGAAGAAGACACTGAGGAACAAACAGGTCGGTTTTCTTTCTCGTGTCATGATTATTAAAATGCCACGCTTTACAAAAGAAAAGCATTGTATTTTTAAAGCATATCTAAGGGTGTTCATTTTTTTATAGTTTCAATTTTATCATGTTTTTGAAGGGAAAAAAACACTTTATTTCTTGATATTTAATTTAAACTTGAAGTACTTAGTTTATTTTATTAATTTCTTCTTCTCTCTTGCACCACTTTAAATCCCCCAAAATCTTCAAGTATGGTTTCAATGAACACTGTATGTTATAATTAATCATGTTTGGTGATGTTTCAACCAGAGAGTGGTTATGATAATGACATTAAATAATTAATACGCTCTCAACAAAACAATTATTCAAATAAATAATTAGTTGATTTTACCATGAATTGATTAATTAAATCCCAAATAATTACATATGAATGATAATAAGAATTGAATTAAATTATTTCAGACACAGGCTTTGAATACACAACACAAAAAGTGTCCTTTTTCAAAACGTAGTTCTTCCACTTATATGTGCACTTGATACGAGCGCATTCGTGTATTTTTCCCTTCTGCTTCAGTGGATCATTTTTCTTCAGATGAACACGTATAAAGCTCATATTTACTGAGGGTGTCAATATTATTGATCGGCACTGCATCCCTTGCACCCCTAGTTTTGCAGGCGTTGCAGACTTCTCTGAAGCAGCGAACATGGCCTTGTCCGTATAACTGCGTGTTCTGGGGGCGGGGTTTGTCAGGGTTTGTGATGTCACAAACCTGGAAAGTAGCTCGTTTGTCTCTCTTGGTAATTTTAAGGTTTGAAAAGGATCTTTTATTTTCTCTGACAATTGTGTAATTCAGTTTATGAGGTCTATGATTATAGTGTTTGGGATGAAAAATGCTTCTACATCTGCTGAGCAACACCCAGAGGTAAACAAAGGTGTATACTTTTAGTATAATTTAAACTGCTTCAAATGTGGTTCAACCAAACACAATCAGGACCAGAATTATCTGTTTCATAATAAAATTTTGATGACTGTTTCCTCATGCTATTAATTTGGGCATATTTTTTTACATCACAGACCTGCCGCTGAAAGAGGAGAGCACAGAACTGAAGGAAACGGGAGAGAAAATACAACATGAAGCTGAATGTGATTTTAAAGCTGAAGAAGAATCTTTCAGTTGGCCACAGATCAAAGAGACTTTCTCACTGCAAACGGCTCCTAAAACAGGAACTGAAAGTTACTTAACCCCTTCTCGGTGTGAAAAGAGTTTGGATGAACACGGAAACCTTAAAGTCCACATGAGGATTCACGGGGGACAAAAATGTACCTGCCGGCGGTGTGGGAAGAGTTTTGGTAGAAAAGAAGACCTCGATGGCCACCTGAGAGTTCACCCTGAAGACGAGGCCCACACCTGCCCCGAGTGTGGAGTGAGCTTCGATCTGCTCGTCAACCTTAAAGCCCACGCGAGAGTTCACGCTGAACAGAGTCCCTTCTCCTGCCAACAGTGCGGGAAAGCTGTTCCTTCAAAAGGAAACCTGTACAGGCACATGAGAACTCACATCGGAGAAAAGCCTTACGTCTGCCCCGAGTGCGGAAAGAGCTTCGATCTCCACGGAAGCCTTAAAGTGCACCGGAGGATTCACACCGGAGAGAAACCGTACTCTTGTCTTCAGTGTGGAAAGAGTTTCTATAACCAGGGCAACCTTAAGGGGCACATGAGTCTCCACACCGGAGAGAGTCCTTTCGTCTGCCAGCAGTGTGGAGTGAGCTTCATCCACGAAGGATTCCTCAGAAGACACATGAGAATTCACGCTGTGGAAAAGTGCGTGTGCCGTCAGTGCGGGAAGAGTTTCAACCGCAAAGGGGACCTTAACAAACACGTCAGGATCCACACCGTAGAAAACTGCGCGTGCCGTCAGTGCGGGAAGAGCTTCAACCGGAAAGGAGACCTCAAGAGGCACGTGAGAATTCACACGAGAGAAAAGTCCTACACGTGCCCTCAGTGCCAAGAGAGTTTCGATCTTCACGGGAGCCTTCGAGCCCACATGAGAGTTCACACCGGAGAGACTCTCTTCCCCTGCCAACAGTGTGGGAAAAGTTTCACTCAAAAAGGACACCTTAGCAGGCACAGGAAAAGACTCCACAGCGCAGGCTTGATCGACACGTAAGGGTTGGCAGACTTGAACTGTGATTGAACATCAAGGTGCTCAGAAGTGAAGACCAGAGTCGCTCATTACATCCACGATCGAACAACACGTCCTAGGTGATATTATCGTGCTAATCGGGATCTAGCTAACTCAGGTTTTTTCTTCCCGATGCGCCTGTTAATGATTAGTATGGATGTGGATTGAAGTATTGGAGATAATTACACCTTCATTCATTGGTTTAAAAGAGCCTTTTCAGAATCGACAAATGACATACAGTAAATGTGATAATAAATGAAATGCATCCTCTTTGTGTATCATGAGAAGGCTGTAAAATTTTTATTTAATGTAGTAATTAGCAATTACATCTATATCTTACAGATTACAGATTTGTTACATGACTATGTTACATTAAAGGGTCAAGATTATGTGAAAGCATAAAAGCCATTGTTCCTGGATGCGTCCTGGCCAGGATGTCTGTGTTGCCTAAAATATCTAGGTCATCGGTTTCTTATGTTTTCAAAACGCTCTCAAGATGCTTTGAATCAAAGTAATACAGAAATCCTCTCAAGGATGTGTCCTGGAAAAAATTGCACGTACAGTCATCCTGGTCCAGATCACGTTGAATGTAGATGAACCATAGTGGAAGTACTTATTAGACATTTTTACATGAAGCAGAGTAATTTTACCGCAGTGCTTAAACTTACTAGATTTGATTTGTTTTTGACTTTTTAATATTTTTTTTTATTTGGTTGATTTAATTCAGTTTGGTTCTATCAAATAGTTTTTACGTGCAGATATCGCTGTATGTTTGTTGTCTTGGATGTTTGGCTTTGTGCACGACTCTACTTTATCAGTACAGCACGTTGTTAAAGACTAACACAATTCTAAAGTAGTTTTTTATGTCAAATATATATTTTTTAATGAGTAAACCTGGCTGTGTGTATTAATGTATTATCTTAAAATACATAATTTATTATTTAAAATGATTGTCTCTGGTTTACCAGGGTACTCTGGTAATAAAGTAACCATGGTTAAAAGACACAAATGCGATCAAATCCTGTTTACTTGAAAAAAGCCCAAGCAGGTTCAAGCTCATGGACCTGTTGCTATCACAGAAGCTCCTGGATGAGCTTCAAAGAACCGACCGATCTAAGATGATGCCAAATAGGCAACAGAAATTCCTGCTAATTGAATTAGTGACGTATGAAGTATTGGCCCCAGGAGACTCTGATGGAAATGTAGCACCGTTACTTAAACATGGAGCATTTAAAATGTCAGACTCAAAACCTGGGCTGTATTTTGACAAACCTTAAAACTACGTAATTTTTAGTTTCTTAAAAACTTAGTTAAGTATACCTTCTACAAATCTAAAGTAGAAATTAATTCAATTGTTTTTATGCATTGAATAAACCGGGGACCCAAAACAGCCTGGTTATAAACTTTATTCAAAATGTCTTACTTTTTGTTGCGGCAGAACAAGGCAGAGTTTACATTTTGGGTGAACTGTTCCTTTATTATCTAAATAGGGTGTGGTATATTTAATCTGAACATTAAAAGCATTTTGCACAAAAGACTATGAGTTGGATTTAGAATGATCAACAGTCCTTTTCACTTTTCAATGAGGGTATTATTACTCCGCCAGCATAATAAAGTGCTATCTCTACCAGCGTGGAGTTTGGACATATACCGCAGAACTTTGCCAAGAAATTCATGGCAGAGCAAAGAGTCTTCTGTCTGTGATAACACACAGACAGAAGACAATAAATGCCATTTTGTGGCTCTTTAAGGTATTTGACCGATCACTGCCTCATCTTTTCAAGGTTAGTTCACCCAAAAATGCGTCCTAGGTGTATGTGACTTTGTTCTTTCAGACAAATCTAATTAGAGTTATATTAAAAATTGTCTTGGGACTTCAAGCTCACGTTTAATACTAGCCTGCTCAGTGGAACTGAGCGTGAGATAATTAAAGAGCAGATGTCAGTCATGTCTCTGAAACCCGATGCGGTGCAGCTAATCAAAAAGGATATAAAGAATAGACCAGAAACAGGCGGAGAAAAAAAGATTAAACGGTAAAAAAGGAAATGTTGCAGAAGTGGGCACAAAGATCATTTAGGCCAAAATTGTCTTCTGTCTCATTGAGTTTTTCACTGAACCGTACACATTTTCTGTTTTGCTAGTTTTCGCGTGGCATTGATTGCGAGTTGAACAGCCACTGCGTGTCTGATTCCCTTGCCCTCAGCTTCCTTTATGGTGTTCTCTTTCTCCTCGAGGGTCACCACCTCCAGTGCTTTGCGTACATCTGATCCTGTTACATGAGGATGCATAAGAAGGTCTGCCATGAATGAGTCCGAAAAACATTTCTTAGCCTCGAGCCGCGACTCCTCTGCTAAACGCCAGTATATTTTCTGCCATTCTGTTCGTCCGCTCTCCTGCGTGAACCGCTTTACTTTCTTTTCGAGTTTCTGCTTCTGAATCTCCTGAATGCATTTCTCTGCTTCCTCAAACATCTCATTTGAAAAGTGTCCGTTTTCCGCCACCATTGTCTTAACTTGACCGATCAGATCTTTGTACTGTGGGAAACTGGCAGACTCGTTGTCCAGACAGAAGATTCGGTTTCCGCAGCTCTCTACAAGTTCTTTAAGAGCTGGATCACCTTTTTCAAGATATTGCTCAATGGTTTGCTTTTTCTTTAACTGTTTTTTATGAGTTAAGATGATCATGGAATATTTTTCCATACATTCTCCAAACACTTCTTTAAGTTTCTTTATTGTATTTTTCTCCTCCTCAGTAAATCGACCCACTTTAATCACTATGAGAAAAGCATGTGGTCCTGGACAAGTGAATGTCATGCATTTTCCTATTTCACTTTTAATCTCATCTTCGCTGAGTTTGGTATCATAAAGTCCCGGAGTGTCGATCACTGATATTTCTGTACCAAACCTTACTCTAGTTTCTGAGTGACACTGTTTGGTCTGAGAGGTTGAGCTGGCTGAAGATTCAAACACGTTTCTACCTACGATAGTGTTTCCAGTGGCACTTTTTCCAGCTCCAGTTTTTCCAAGCAGAACCAGCCTGATCTGGCCATTCATCTCAGGAATCACATCAGTCTTATCTGGATCAACTGAAATTACAACAGAAAGACCAGTAAGTCAACCTATAAGTTACAGTACACTCTGTGAACAAATTGCCATATATTTTTGAAGTCATTTATAATGTCAGCATGTGAAAGACACTTACAAAAGATACCAGGAATTTCCATGCTTGATCTCCTTCTCATTTGTTTCATGATAAATTTTCCTCCATTCTCCATCGTCATTCCTTCATTCCTTGCGCAGTAGTTCTTGTTTCTGACCATCTGATTCACTTTTATTATTAAAACAGTGAAAAAGTTTGGTGATCTCTGATATAGAGTCTCTAAATCTGTGTGAATATATTTCTTACTTTTAGGTTCAGAAGTTCCCTCCCGCCATCTTTATTGAATGAGACTCCAGACAGATCACAAGGATGACCCTTCAAACAAGTAAAAAAACATAAATCACATGAAACATTGAGAACAGCAGAGCTGAGTTGAGCTTTACTTTCACTTAGTCTGTGGTGAATTGCTCCTGCAGTTGTTTTTCCTTATACCTGTTTGAGGAGGAGCCTGCATGTTAAACTTTCAGTTCGCATCATCGCTGGAAATGGGGAAATGAAATGAGAAAACAAAATTCTCTTCACATTTTGACAATGTATTATCAAAAGAACCTGCAAATTTCAGAATTTCTCAGTCTAAAAACTAATATTGAAGCCAATGCCAAAATAACAGCTTGTGGAATATGCCACTCTTAAGATTTAAATAGTGTTGCCAAGTCCACGGTTTTCACACAGAATTGGCCTACTTTTACTTTTACTACACTGTTATTATAGGTTTTTTTCATGTCCTCGGGGGTTAAAGTATGGATTTTACTGGAGGAGCCCCACCCACAAAACATTACCATTAACTTACAAGAAACAGTGTAGAATTATATATACTAAATTGACTAATTTTTTTAGCAACCATTCTTTCCAGAAAAGAAACAATCTTCAAAACAATCTTCTCCTCTTGTTCAGCCATTGCTGAACTTGGGCCAGGATTTGTCCTCCGGGATGGAAGCAATAAGGACAGGAGGTAGTTTGAAGGCCTCTGTCCGTGGTTTGCCCTCATCCAACCTCAGCAGTGGGTTTTCATCCCACCCCTCACCTGTCGCTGGACACTTGCACTCCTACAGCAGATTATATACATCATGATATGCCACAATACATTTCAGCAAAGATGTATCAATTAACTTACTTTATATTTTAAGTTGTCCCATTTCTTTGGCCTGCAAGGAAGTCACATTCCCCAGCAGGCCCATTTTCTACAAAACTGCTAGAAAACTATTGAAAAGATTTATGAAAGAATTCTGAAAATGGGTGCATTCTGGAGAATGTGGAGAAATGTATAACTGGAGAAAATTACTAGAAACTTACAACTTCTTCTGAGACTTGTTATAGCACTTGCATGTCATTGATTGTTTATTTTGATTGCTCCTGTTGTCCTCATTTCTAAGTTGTCTTGGATAAAATAACCCCCTGTCCTACCTCTTTTGTGTTAAATGCTGTTAAATGACTAAATGTAAATGCTGTAGATGGTCCCAGATGATGCTCCATGGCCGTGTACCAGTCTTTCTATTAGTCCAGGTCCAGCAGTTCCACGAGGGTCTCCCTGTTCCTATGTTGCTTTGCAAATATAAAGTATTTCATTTTTTTTAATCAGACACAATCAGTTTTTAGTTGGATCCTTTGAAAGATGTAGTCTATGAATTGGGACGTATGTGTGTTCATGGAAGAAGTCCTCTTCATCTGAAGGGCACCATTTCCCACACTCATCTTCAGTTGGTCTTTCATGCGGTCTAGTCCTCTGCGATATTTACACACTTAATCTTCATAATCCTACATCCATCCATACAATATATTTCCTATGTTTCATTCACACTATAAACACTATCAGTCCAGACCTTATAACCTGTTACACTGTAACTCACTGTAACTCATAAATGAACTTTCCTGTAGAGATTTGATCCAGCCCTGATACACCTCACCTCAGGTTTGTTTGATTAGGGTTGGAGCTGGAGGAGAATGACCCACCCCAGTTCTTAAGGCACGCTGGTTGCTGGGAAGCTTCCTGCTCTGATGTATGTCCAGTAGACATTGATTTCACGTCTTCTACGGTGGTCGAAATCTGATACCCCAGGGGCATTAATACTAGCCATCTTCCTATTCAGTGAAGTTAGCTATGACATATTGACATGTATGGCAGTTTTCTTAAAAATTGTTTACTAAGACATACTATTGAAGCGTCACCAGTGGCGTTATGATGTTTGGATAACGTGTCACCTAAGGTGTGGTTATGAGTACATCACATAATAAAGATTTGTGGGATCTCTTGTAAAACCTTTTTCATATATTTAGTCATCAAAATATTCATTGAATGCATTACAGCTTAACAAATCCCTTAGCCTTTATCCTTTTCTGTCAGTTTTAGGGACAGAAAATTCTAGGTCTAGTTCATTTTTAATTAAGCATCTGCTTGGTTACTCAAAATAACAAAAAGAAACTAATTCAGGATTGAAACAACTTGAGAGTGAGTAAATTATGGTATATAAATAGAACAATATGACAGAATTTCATGTATTAAAATATAAAAAATATTTTTGCCATATCGCCCACCTCTAACTGTTTGCCTGTGCAACGAAACGTTCACCGTCTGTAGCACCGGTCCTATGTGAAAGAAAAGTTAACGCACAGCCCTGCTATAAATCATTTATAATAACACTTTATAATAAGCTCTGATTTGTTAACGTTACTAAATGCATTAACATTCATGAACGAACACTGATACATTATCACAGCATTTCTTAATTTTCGTTGATGTTAATCAAAATGTTCATGTTAATTCACAGCGCACTGACCAATGCTAACGGACAAAAATTAGTTTTTTAATAATGTGTAAGATTAAAACTGAATATTACTTAACATTAATAAATGCAATTTAATTATCGATCATGTTATTTAATATAGTTAATAGTAAAAAGTAATTTTTTGTATATGTCACAGTCTTGATGGTTTGGATTAACCCTTTCATTGTTGTATATTGCTGGGCACATTTATTAGGCATTATTTATTTTTCATTTCCTATTATATGTACTACCTAAAATATTGTAATCAAATTACTTTCAAATGACAGTGACTAGTAATATATATTTCGTATGGAATTAAATAGCAAGCACTTTGGGAGTGTTGTTCATCGTATTTTTATTCATATAAAAGTAACAGAAGTGAAATTCTATCATGTTTATCAGCAGCACGGCGCACAAGTGAGAATAACATTATCCCTGTCTTTGATCTCTAGTTGCTCCACTCCCAGAGGGCAGACCTGTCGTCTTGACTTTTATTTCACTCCTCCCCTAACTGCAGAGGATACTATCGTCTCCATTTCAGGCGAGGCTAGGAGCTTCTCAAACAAGCCTATGGTATAAATGGTACATTTTGAACAGAAAAAAAGTTGCAGACTGCGGCTTTAAAGTAATATTAGTCTGTCTTTGTCTTCGAAAAGTACAAATCCCTGCAACCTGAATGAACCAGGTAGAGGAACAGGTAAAACAGGTAAGGCTGGGGGAAAAGAAAGAGACTGACATTCACAAGTTCAGAGTTTTTCATGGTAGGTACGTTCATAAAGCTATAAGTAATCGTTTAGACTATTTAAAACAATATGCTTCAACTTAACAAAAGATGATTGATTTAACCTGTTTGAATGATATGCTATGATGGTAATTGAAACACTTACAGAGTTTCGTGCTTTATGATTTAGCTGTAGCCTTTTTTGTGGAGCAGTCTTTGTAGACCGGTGTAGCTATTGAATGACCTTGTACTTTCTTTTGCAAACGCAACTGGGACAATTTCGTGTATAATTTCGTGTATCCACTGTTTGCGTGGATGATACGAGGTCTACCTCATTTACAATTGTGATTACAGACCTAACCACCGACTCTGGACGGCCTCTACAATGAGTTTCTCCACAGAGAGAGAGGAGGTGGACACTCTCTCTCCAAAACCCTGCTGTCAGATGAATTGTGATGAATCACAAAATTATCTCCACAAGACTAGTGATGAATCTGTGACCTCTGAATCTGTGTGAGTATAAAAACGTCCATTTACCCACTAAAAGAGTTTCACACAAATGCCCAGTTTGTAGCCTTTACTCTATACTCCACATCCATTTATTATTGTTACTGTTGTTCAGACTTTTGAGTGTGTGACACTAGATGAAATCACAGAGACTATTACGAAGGACTGTTCCCTGAAGAAAGTCTGTCAACTTGGGGATAAAGCTTAATAGCAGGGGACAGAGACACCAAGAATTTGATGTTGTGGCTTTATGTCAAAACTGTGGAGCAGGTCTTAAAAGAAAAACTCAAAAGGACATTAACTGAGACTTTGCTCTGTCAGATCATTCTTTTCAATTGGAGACGTAAAGGTGAAGGACATGGTTGAGTCCATGGACCTGCTGAATGAAAGCAGCAGCAAATTGGGCATCTATGAAGCCAATGTGATAAACCCCAGAAAGTGTGTAGGTTAGTTTTACATTGCAGTACTTGCGGAAATATTCGATTTACAGAGCTTCAAAATAATGGCCACTATCCACCAGCATTACCAAGCTTGAAAGAAGATGCATTTTTTAAAAACTATTGAAGTTTTTTATCATTTACTCATCCTTGCGTGGTCCCAAACCGACATGAATTTCTTTGTTCAGTGGAACAAAAGGAAGATAATTAAAAAAATGTTTGCAACTTAACCAAACCATTTTGGGGCACCACTGACTTCCATGGTAGGAAAATAAATGCTACAGAAGTTGTGGAAATTGCCTTATGCCTTTGACTGCTGAGCTCACGTCTCTTGCTGCATCTGATGCCTGACATGGCTTTCTAAAAACACACCACTCCGGCTCACTCCTATCTTCTTTGCATGGTTTTTCTGTTCCACTTCTCATGTGGCATCTGTGTCAACGCAAAAGCGCTTTCTGTGTAAATATTGTCTGTTGATATATTTACAGCCCGTCACAGAGCGGTTAATCGTGTGGTTAGATAACTCTCTCTCTCAGACTGGGAGGGGTATTGTCCTGAGGAAAGATCATGGGCTAACAAGGACGGCATACTAGATCCATCTCAGATGGATAGAAACTCAGCGACTTCCAATTGAAGCAGTTCATTTTGAAGGAAGTACAACAGTAATATGCTGTAAAAGTTAAAAGCTGTACATATAACAGTACATTACTGGCAACCCAGCTGCTAGTACATTACTGTTCCAGCTGTGACATTTCATTTTGTGTATTAAGCTTTTTACAGTAAATGGTTCTACATAGAACTTATCTTTGATCACAGCAATGAATAACAATTAACAATATATTTACAGAATGTTTTTTCTATTTTAGATTAAACAGCAATACTTCTTTCCAAATATAACTATATACACTAGGTTTCCTACAGATAGAAATGGATATATTATAATTCATTTCAAAATAATTAGACTGCAAATGTATAGACGGTTTTAATGAAAACAAACCTTACTGCACATGCATGCTTTCGTGGCTCTGAACGCCGGTATACACCCCAATAGTATCGTTACCAACAGCTAAATCCTTCTAGAGTAGATTATTTCTTTTCATAACAATCAGAATGTGTTTGCTGCGTAAATCAGACTGATTTATTAAAAATAGTTCATTCTCTGCAAGCAGGAGGTGCTTTAAACACGAGAAATGGAGGTTTCCCCTGAAAGGCTGTAGACAAAGCAGCATTGAGCTTCAAAACGCTGCCTTACATGCAGGATGAAATGAAAATGACATTTTCTAAAGACAGTCTTACATCTGAAATACAGCGATATAAAAACACCCACGCCTCGGTTTGATTTTTAAATGTGCATTACGTGCTCATGGTTATTCAACAAAGCCTTTTGGAAAATCGGTCCACTTGGATAACGTGGCAGGTCGCCACCGACAAATATGAAATAAAAAAACAATAGTTGGTAATTTAGAGAGAAATGCATCAATGGCTTGGTGGAATGATTGTATCCATGGCAACATCAATTAAAACAATGCTTCTCCAACATCGTTCAGATCGTTTAGAGTGCGGAGACCATTTAAATCGATGGTCGGTACAATTAAAACTTATTTTAGCAGTTTCAACAACAACATCATATCTGATTACATTTTTTACACTGATAAAACGTTTGCATAATTTATATTGGGTATGTAGTGATAACCTCACAAGTCAAGCGCATTTTCAACTGTGTTTTTTCTGTTTTATTGTTTGTGTCTTCCATATCTAAAGTGATTTATGTGCGTCTAGAGCCACCTCAAGGTCTTCACTAATACAGCTAAACCTCTGTGGGTCTGTGTGTGTTTTGGAAGCCTTGTGTCAAGTCTGACTACATGTGTGTGAACGCACTTATTAAAAAAATAAGCAATAAATAAAAAAAGCTATTTCATATTGAATGTTGATGTGTTGCACTCGCATGACAGCTTTTATGCTTTTAGCTAAACTTCCAGCTTCAGGTATTGGAGAGCAGTTTTGAAATAATGAACGTAGACACAACTCCTGTTACCATTTACCAGGAAATCGTCAGAGTTTTCAGGATATGTGGTTTGCATTAGAGTTTAGGAGATATAATCTTTTTTTTTTGTTTTTGTCAAACCAGGACGGGTCAGCATGTAGCATCTCCAGGACCCAGCTGTGTGTCTCTGAAAAGCAATCATTCAGTTGAGCATCCTCCAGATATCAGTGGTGAAGCACAATCTACAACGTAAGTACACTCTTAAAAAAAGCTACACTAAAAATACAATTACACTAAAATGTTCACATAAATTTCAAATAAACAATCTCTATTAGAAAAAACAGAAGTAAAGTGATTGCATTTGATATTCCCATTAACTGGTTACAAATGTACCCTCAATATATGCATGTAATACCTGTGGAAATTATACACTAAATATCAGCAGATGTAAAGCCTAAATTAAATATCATGTAAAATTAAATCAAATACTGTATCTTCAGCACATAGGAGATAAAGATGAAAGTGCGTAGAGCACCAGAATTTATTTACACTTTTTTAAATGGAAGAAATAAAGCTATTGAAGAGCAGTTTGGAAATAATGATTTTTTTTCTGTAAAACTAGGACAGCATCTCTGAAAAGGAATCATTCAGCTGAGCATCCCATGAATCTCAATGATGAAGCACAATCTACAATGTAAGTATAAACATGGCGATGATGACTGAAGTTTGAAAAATTATGTAAAGTATGCAAAATAAATAATGCACATCAAAGACTTAAACATATTGAAAAGTAATTTTCTAATTTATCCACCAAATGCCTGCAGTACATTATTAATCTGCATTGGCTTTACATTTCTGTTTAAATTTTAGATTTTTTTTTTTATTTAGATTTTTGTCGATGTTGTTTGTTATATATACTTTTCTTTATGTTTCAAAAGTGCATATAAAGAGGAGGATGATCTCCTACAGAGAGTCAAAGAGAGACACAAAACCACCATGAAGAAAAATTATGAGAGCTTATTTGAGGGAACCAAACTACAAGAGAATCAAACCCTCCTGAACAGGATCTACACACAGGTCTACATCATAGAGGGGAGAGAACGAAGGGGGTGAATGAAGAACATGAGGTGCTACAGATGGAGAAAAAAAACAAAACACAACACTTACAAGACACTCCAATCAACTGCAATGACATCTTTGATCTCTACCTTGAACCAAAATATAAGACGAAGAATCGAAAGAGGAAGAAGAAATCAAGACTGTTCTTACTAAAGGCATTGCTGGAATTGGAAAAACAGTCTCTGTGCAGAAGTTCATTCTGGACTGGGCGAGGGAAAAGCCAATCGGGATGTAGATTTCATGTTTGTGCTTCAGTTTCGAAAGCTGAACTTAGTTAAAGACGAGCAGTACAGCCTTCACAGACTTCTGCTTGACTTTTATCCTGAACTCGTAGATCTGGGCTTAGAGATTTATCAGGAGTCTAAAATTGTGTTCATTTTTGATGGCCTGGATGAAAGTCGAATTTCACTGTTTTCTGACAATGAGAAAGTTTCTGATGTGACGGAGACTTCATCAGTGGGTGTGTTAATGACAAACCTCATCACAGGAGAGCTACTACCTTCTGCTCTCATCTGGATCACCTCCAGACCAGCAGCAGCCAATCAGATCCCCTCCAAATACATCAACCGTCTGACGGAAATTCAGGGATTCAATGATCCTCAGAAGGAGGAATATTTCCGAAAGAGAATCAGTGATCAGCAACAAGCCAACAAGATCATCTCACACATTAGAGGAGCGAGAAGCCTCCACATCATGTGCCACATCCCGCCTCTTCTGCTGGATCTCATCCACTGTGCTTCAGAAGCTCCTCCAACATGATCAAACAGCAAGAATCCCAAAATCTCTTACTGAAATGTACATTCACTTTCTGCTTATTCAGATCAATGTGAGAAATAAGAAGTATGATGAGAGTAATCCAGAAAAACTCCTGTCGTCTAACAGAGAAGTGATCGTGAAACTTGCTGAACTGGCCTTCAGACAGCTGATGAAAGGCAATGTGATATTCTATGAGGAGGACCTGATAGAGAGTGGCATAGACCTTGCAGAGACCGCAGTGTATTCTGGGATTTGCACTGAGATCATTAAGAAGGAATCCGTCATTTGTCAGAAGAAAGTCTACTGCTTTGTACATCTAAGCTTTCAGGAGTTTCTGGCTGCTTTCTATGTGTTTTATATCTATGTAAGTAGCAATACAGAAACACTATTTGATTCACTGCATGATCTACTTAAAAGAGTAGTCAAAAAGGCTCTAATGAGCGAGAGAGGAGGCATGGATCTTCTTTTGCGATTCCTGATGGGCATCTCACTAGAATCCTCTCAGAAACTCTTACAGGGTTTACTGACACGCACAGAGAAGACCTCAGAGACCGTCAGTAAAACCACACAATACATCAAAAACCAAATCATTAGTGACAAAAATATCTCAGCTGAGAGATCCATCAATCTTTTCCTCTGTCTGCTTGAAGTAAACGATCAGACTCTGTTCCGAGAGATTCAGGAGTTTCTAAAATCAAAGAAACACTCAGAAAACTCACTCTCTGCTGCTCACTGCTCAGCAATAACCTACATGCTTCAGATATCAGAGGAGCCACTGGATGAGTTGGACTTAAAAAAATACAACGCCACAGAGAAAAGCAGAAGGAGACTGATACCAGCTGTAATTAACTGCAAAAAAGCTCTGTAAGTTTTACTTCGTTTTAAGTGATATATATTTTTGTATAGTTTATTCTGCGTGTTTATGAACATGCAAAACCTCTAAATCTCTTTTATTGTCACAAGAATTACGCAAATAAAAAAAATGTTATTAAGGAACAATTTTTTTCACTTAAAAAATGTTTATCTGTCTTTATCTGTCTCAGGCTTGCTGGTTGTAATCTTACGGATCAGTCCTGTGAAATTGTGATCTCAGCTCTCAAATCATCAGGGTCCCCTTTGAGAGCTGGACCTAAGTGACAATGACCTGCAAGATCCAGGAGTAAAGCGGCTCTCTGATGGACTGAAGAACCCAAACTGCTGCTTGGAGATACTAAGGTTTCAAAAGGCTAATTTTTAATGTTTGACTTATGAATTTGACCACAGCTTCTCTAAATGAGGGTACAAGAGGCTCCACCATAATCAACACAATGCTTATGACAATGCTTATATTCCATCACAACATTAGAATTAAGCCTGACATCAAACACTGTCGAGCAGAGGTTTTCAACTTTGGGCCTGTTGCAGAGTTTAGCTTCAACCCTAATCAGGATGAATTTATTACCGCTTTAAATCATCAACCTGCTGAGAACACTTGAAAAGGTGTCACTTCAACACATACGGACCACAAACACACTGCTGAGGAGTATGTGTTAAACAGGCAGTAGAGACCAGGCCTGAGTTGTGGAACAATTTAGATGTGAATATTCACATTCACCCTTTTAAATCAAATCATAATGGATTTGAGACATAATTAGGTTCTGAGTGAGCATTTCAAATTAAGAGACCTATTTAAAGGACTCATATAATGGCGCATGCACTTTTACAAGTAGTTTGAACTGAAATGTGTGTTGGCAGTGTGTGTACACAACCACCCTATAATGATAAGAATCTATCCAGCGTTTTTGCAATATTCTTTTTTTTTTGCAATGTTTTCCCCTTTCTCAAATCAAGCCGTCTGACTGTGTGATGTCAGAGATATAGGTGTTTCGTTGTTGAATGTAACAATGAATATAGCATTAGTCATTTACTCCCGAAGAGGATTAACTTTAACTTACGTTTGGATCTGAAGAGGAATGCGCCCCCTTGATCTACCTAAATGCATTTAAGTTTGCGTGAATCAATTATGATCCAGCCTCACCTACAGAAGTAGTGAGCATAATGTCTTTTAATGAATCTTTGCAAATTGCCTTTCCTAATAATATGCTAATTAGCAGGTTTCCCAATGAATGTAATGTCTAGGATTAGGAATACGGCTAAATAAAGATTAAATAAGCATAAATAAACAAATGCCTTGGAAAAGAGGGGCGGGGGTCAGCAGAACTTGTGAAGATTTAAAGGGAAGTACACAGAACAGAGTGTTTTGAAAAGAGCTGGTAAGGTAACAGCCACTACAAGTTTTGTACAGTATCCATGTGAACCTGAAAACTAGTCACAATAACAGAATAAATAATGAATTAATTAATACATGACTAAAACATGTAAAGCAGGGTTCCTCAAATCTTACCCTGAGGTCCAATGCACTGCAGAGTTTAGCTCAACCCTGATAAAACTCACCTACCAGTGATTTTCTAATGATCCTGAAGACACTGATTAGCATGCTCAGGTGTGTTTGATTAGGTTTAGAGCTAAACTCTGCAGGAAAATGGATCTCGAGTTCCAGATTTGAAGGATCACTAATGTAAAGAATACTCAATTCTTGAATAGGCAGTGAAAAAATTAGTTCCCAATATTTTTGATAATAGTTCTGACAGGCAATCAGAGAGCATGGCTTAATGCACTCTCTACCCTGAAGGAAATAATAAGCCAGACAAGGTGGTGACAAGCCTTTATGTGTTTGGCCCACTATGTCACATGCATTATCATTCGTACAGTGCATGGAGTTCCCACTGCATCAGTTACTGATGACACAATGAAGTGGCATAGTTATTGACCGTAGCAAAATATTTGACCTATTTTACCTTTATCTGTTCTAGATTGTCAGGCTGTATGGTAACAGAGAAAGGCTGTGATTATCTGGCTTTAGCTATAAATTCAAACCCCCCTCACACCTGATTGAGCTGGACCTGAGCTACAATCACCCAGGTGATTCAGGAGTGAAGCTGCTCTCAGAGAAATTGGAGGACCCCAACTGCAGTCTGAAGAAACTCAAGTATGTTGAATATATGTGCTGTGGAATCAGTAATTTGTGATTGCTTATGTATATTGTTATATAGCTTTTTTTTACCAATATTATTATTAATATTATTTTGAATGTCCATTGAGTAAAATAACTATCAAAAAGTCATAAATATCAAAACCACCATGTCCACCATGGCACTGGCATCAGCTGTCACCTGTCATTCCCATGTCATCTATAGTCCCAATACACAATTTCAGATGCAGTTTAGTTCAGTGTAAAATCTTTTATGCACCAACATTGATTGAGATTACGTCTCATGTTCTGTTTTATTATGTCTCCTGTGGCCCTTATTGAAAACCTCTTACTAATATAGGATCGCCAATAATCGGCTGGAATGCACATGATTTTAGCCGCTTTTTGTCTACTGTTTTGTAAGTAATCAAACTATTACAATCTGTAATGTGTCTGTTGTAATTTTTTTTGTTTTGCAGTTTGAGCCATGGAGATTCTATTAGATCAAACCAGGATTAAAATGTACGCCCAGACACTCACACATTTAACGTAGCTATTAACAAAATATAATACAGTTCGTCTAATCTGTCTTCTTTTGGTCAGATGCCTGTGATCTCACACTTGACCTAAACACTGCAAACTCTCATCTCATCTTGTCTGAGAATAACAGAAAAGTGACATGTGTAGAGGAGGAACAGTCATATCCTGATCGTCCAGAGAGATTTAACTACTGGCATCAGGTTCTGAGCAGAGAGAGTCTGGCTGGACGCTGTTACTGGGAAGTTGAATGTAGCGGAAGAGAGACTGTATATCAGTTACATACGAAGGAATCACTGCAGGAAAGATGCAAGTAAAGACTGTTATTTTGGATACAATGAGAAGTCCTGGGCTCTGAACTGCTCGAATTACACATACACTGTATGTCACAATGATAAAGAAACTGTCCTTAAAGTCCTTTTCACCCCCTTCTAACAGAATAGGAGTTTATCTGGACATTTTAGCTGGAACTCTGTCTTTCCTACATTGTCTCTGACACACACACACTCACACACTTACACACATTCAGCACTACATTCACTGAACCTGTCTATGTTGGATTAGGGACTTATGAATCAGTGTCTTTTGTTAAATTGTAAAGTACATTTTACAGTCTAGAGTTTATAATAATGATGGCTGGAGGTGATGATTAGGCTGAAACCAGCACTGGTTTACCTAACCTTATTTTTATTTGTTATACCGAAGAGATTCAAATAGAAGAAGAATAGGTATTTTAAATGGTAATATTTTAGAATTGTACTGTGTTTTTGCTGTACTTTGATCAAAGAAACGCAGGCACGCGTTGAGCTGAAGAAACCTATTTAAAAAAACATTAACAATCTTTTCTAGTCAAAAAGTTGTGACAGGTGGCTTTTTTGTTTAACTCATTTCCTGAAAATGATAATCCCAGGACAGTTTCTCTCAAGAGTGACAAATGCTTCCAAATACTTCCAGCATGATATTTATGTGTTTTGGTGCTTTGTTAACGCTTACACAACCACCACAGCCCTAATCAAATGGAAACTGTTTTTGGCTCCGCTTTAGCCAGTTATCTAAATGCTAATTCCTACTTATCCATCAAACATCCATCAAGTTCTTATGTGATCAGTGCATTACCACAGATTGCACTAGGAATGGTGGTATATTCATTTATAAAACTCTCTGTAGATTTCTCTCAGAGAAATTAGAGGACCCCAACTGCAGACCGAAGAAACTCAAGTATGTTGAATATTTATGCTGTGAAATCACTCATTCCTGACTACTTATGTAATGTTTTTTTTTCTTGCACATTTTAGTTTTTCACCAATATTATTATTTATATTATTGTGAATGTCCGTTGACTATCAAAAAGTCATAAATATCAAAAACTAGCAACTGAGTCCAACATTGTACTGGCATCAGCTGTCATCTGTCATTCCCATGTCATCTATAGCATATTTTATGCACCAACAATGCAAACTCTCTGTAGATTTCATCCTAAAATTGTGAGAAAGTTAAAAAAAATTTCTTGAGCGTGTCCAATCAGGTGAAGATTGTGAGAACGTTCATCTCCACCCTGACTCCTCCCAGAAATCACCTTATATGGACCTTGCAACGCGTAGTTTTACTAGGCATAAACTCATTTGCATATAATTCCCATATATATTCCCATCCATGTGACACTATCATAATAAGGTACATCAAGGAAATATGACATGTGCTCATGTCAGCATGACCCAAGAAATATTTTGAGACCAGTTATACCAATTTGGTGTAAATATGTCAAACCCATGCAGAGATACATCCCTCAGATGCAGTTTGGCATCTTGGCAGCAAATTTGTTGATGCACTAAATGAAAACCCTTTCAAGTATCGACACAAATTCCATAACTTTTTGCCAGCTTGGTATAAAGATGATCTAATCCAAATTTGGTGAAAATTGGACGAACGGTCTAGGAGGGGTTAAAAAAAAAGTAGATTTACAACATGAATCCTGCATGATCCAAGTTGATAAAAAAAGTTTTATCACAATAGTTTTGGGACATATTACATTAGGATTTAGTGGATTTATAAATATAAGGTGCCCAATTTCCAGTAGAGACCAACAGGACCGCTTCTATTAAAATCAATGCAAGTTTCTTTCTAACCTATAAAACCAATACAAATTGTATGATTGTTTCAATTTATTTTTTAACTGACTTTTAATTCTATTTGTATAAAAGTAAAATACTTGAAATCTACATAAAAAGAGCAGAATTCTATGACAATGATAAACATAAACCTAGAATCAAGGAACATAAAAGCCCACCGAGTTCTTTTAATTCGATTGCGTTTCGTGTACTTTAGAAACGTGCTTTTATTTTGGTATTTTGACGTCATAAGCCTGCGCCGCTGTGATTAGGCGGAGGTTTGTGTTTTTAAACTTTCAGTGTTTACTGCAGTGACAATCGCTTAATCTTTTTTTATTAGCTTTTACAAACGATTTAAAGTTAATTCATTAATGTGTACTGTAACGTCGTAGCGCTTTTTCTCTATCGATTATACACTTGGGTTATTCAGTAAAGCTCATCCATTCATGAATGAGTTCGTCATAAACACGACTTCAGTCAGAAACTACTAATCCAGAGACAAACACAGTGATTTAGTTTGGACTGATCTCTTCTTAAACAGGACAGTCTCAGCAGAAATGGAGTTTATTAAAGAAGAGACTGAAGATGTGAAGATTGAAGAAACGTTCAGAATCAAAGAAGAAGACACTGAGGAACAAATAGGTCGATTTTCTTTCTCATTTGATGATTATTAAAATGGCAAGAAATTACAGATAATGTATTGTATTTTTGAAGCACATCCCAGGGTGTAAAATATTTGAAGTTGTATTACTTTTGGTGGATTTGTACTTCACTGAAGTACAGTTTAAACGTAAACCTCTTTTAGGACACCTCATACTCTTTAAAATTACATTTTACAGAGCTCCTTTTATTTTCAGCCATGTCACACACATTAAATGTGGTGAACTGAAGATCAAAAACGCGTGCTTGACTGTCTGAGGGAGCATACTGAAGTAGCTAAATTGAAAATAAATGGAAAAGAGTCATTGCTTTTGACCTTATCTGTGTAACATAACATAGGATAGCTCTGTCAAAGATGACATTTTCTCATCATTTATTCCCCCTTGTGCCGTCTCGGGTTTTTCTTCAGATGAACATCGCACAAAGACTTCATGAAGGTTTATAGGAACACTTCAAAAACCACACAAATGAAATACGACCACAAATGTTAAAAATAATTAATTTTGAACCCAGGTGCTTGTTGTTATCATCATCATAACTTCAGGTGTGTATTATTTTTCTGAATAATTCAACGACCTGCAGTCAGTTATTCTGCTTATACCTCAAGTACCTCAAGACATTGATCAGATGAAGCTAATTGTCCAGTTTTTGTCATTAAAACCCTATCGTGAGTAGGATTATTTCTTCTGTTGCCTGGATCAACGTTCTCTGTTCATTTCCCTGAAATGTCCAGCTTAGACCTTCGCTTGCACTACTATTTGGGCCTGAAATCGCAGCAAAAGTTAAATGTCTTCAGAAAAAGTTGTCATAGCCAGGTTTAACGGTACAAAACTAACTTTCATTTGTCTTTTTTTCGTCACAGACATCCTGTCGCTGAAAGAGAGCCAAAGAAGGCATTCTCCTGCCAACAGTGTGGAAAAGGTTTCAACAGAAAAGGCGACTTGAACAGGCACCTGAGAGCTCACACGGAGAGAAGCCTTTTACCTGCAAACAGTGTGGAAAAGGTTTCATTCAAACAGGAGACCTTAAGGTGCACATGAGACTTCACACCGGAGAGAAGCCTTACGCCTGCCAACTGTGTGGAAGTAGTTTCACTTATGAGGTAAGCCTTAAGGTCCACATGAGAACTCACACGGAGAAAAGCCTTACACCTGTCAACAGTGTGGAAAAGGTTTCGCTCAGAAAGTAATCCTTAACAGGCACGTGATCATTCATACGGAGAGAGACCTTTCGTCTGCCAACAGTGTGGGAAAAGTTTCTACCAAAAAGAAAGCCTTGACAGGCACCTGAAAACTCACTCCCGGAGAGAAGCATCACGTGTGCCATCAGTGTGGAAAGAGTTTCAACCAGACGGGAAATCTTAAAGTGCACATGAGGATTCACACCGGAGAGAAACCTTTCGTCTGCGAGCGGTGTGGAAGAAGTTTCTCGTGTAAGGCGGACCTCCAGAAGCGCACTTGAGAGTTCACACCGGAGAAGCCCTTCGCCTGCCAACAGTGTGGAAAGAGCTTCACTAAAAGAAGAAGCCTTAATAACCACATGATAATCCATACAGGGCAGAGTCCTTTTCGTCTGCCAACGGTGTGGAAAGGGTTTCAGCCAGAAAGAAAGCCTTGAAAGACACGTGACGATTCACTCCGAGAGAAGCATTACGTGTGTCATCTGTGTGGAAAGAGTTTCAACCAGACGGGAAATCTTAAAGTTCACTTGAGAGTTCACCGGAGAAAAACCTTTCGCCTGTGAACGGTGTGGAAAAAGCTTCAATCGTAAAAACGAATCTGAATCAACACGTGAAGATAATTCATGCACGAGAGAGTCCTTTTGTCTGCCGACAGTGTGGACAAGGTTTCACCAGAAAAGGAAGATATGACAGGCACGTGGGAACTCACGCTGGAGAGTGCGGCGACAGTGTGGAATAAGATCACTCTGGAGAAGCGCTCTGTACATCATCGGCGTGTTGTAAGGAGGTGAATAAGTAAACACCCCCTCATGATGTGATGTCATGCAGATGTTCGCAGAGTTTTACCAGAAGAGTGTGAAGAAGAAACTTGACTGGATCAAGAAGCGTTACACATCTCCTCTTGTTCGTGTACTCCGCTTGGTGTTTATTCTAAACTTTGTCTAAAGTAAAAGTGTAGGTTGTAAAGGAACCTCTGAATACCGATAAACAGCGCAGTAAACATGAACATTCAGCTCAGTGTGCATCTTCTGTATTAAACGTAGCCCTAACCACGCACGTGAACTTACACTCATTCATCTCACTGAAGATCAAACTGAAAGTAAACTAAACCTGCTCTGGCGGAAGTGATGTCAGTGCTCTGCACGCTAGACCCAGAGCCGGTGTTTTTCTAACAATAGGACAATACAAGTTGGTACAAAACATTTGAGACTATAAAACACTGAACGTGTCGGGAACATGTCATTGTCATGTTTTCTGGAGGTTTTCCTTAGACGTAATTTCATTCAATTCCATATAGAAATAAAGACTTTACTGTACGCACTGTACACAAAATCTGCGTTCATGACGTTCACATATCATTGTATCCCAGTTTGTGCTGAATACGGTATAATCGCAATCTTGCCAGTTTGACTGTCCCTGTTGCTTCTGACTCATAGCGGGCAAAGAAACATTTTGGTCCCTCTGCCAAGGCAGCGTTGCCAATGTCAGCCATAGGATTGCTAGGTGTGTAACTAGTGATGGCCCTTTGTTCTGAAGATGCCATGTCCCTCCAGCAACTGGTTGTTGTTATTGAGGTGGTCCTCAATTCTTCTTTTGTAGGCTGCTTCAGACTCTAGACTAATGAAGCCATCTCTGCTGAACTTTGATTAAAAATATCATTCATATTGGGGCGAAGGCCTAGGGACTTTGAACTCTTGACAAACAATGTGGAAATGGGCCAAAGTCCTCAGCATTTGAGAAGACCTACAATACAGATGTGTGCTTGCTCTTCCTCTCCCCTAAAGGAAGTTGTAGGGTCACCAAACTTTTGTGTCTTTCCGAAGCAAACAATGGCCACATCATTCAGTGAAGGAAAATGACACGCAGCAGCTTCTAAAACAACCCAAGTGATGGTATAACAGATAACAGTATAGTATATAGTCCTGAAACGTAATGTCGGTTAGGTATTGGCCTAATTATGTACCGGCCTAAAAAAATACTGGGGTCCTTTTGAAAAGGGTGCTAGGTCCTAGAGTCTCACGCTTCGAGAGGGGTTCCTAGGTAGCCAGAATCTTGAGGTCCTACAACCTGTCGTTTCTGAGGGGAAACCCTTTGCCAACTAAAATTGTAGCATTTTGATGGACAATGTCCCTTTTTGAGCTTTTGACCCCTAAAGAAGGCCGTAGGTCAACAAGGTTATTTTAAATTAGTTTAATTTGAATATAGTTTGTAAATTATTTAAAAATTCTGTTCATTATTATTTTGTTAGTTTTAGTATAGTTTTTATTTTGTGATAACATTTTTATAAGCATGTGTATGTTGACTTGAAATCCTGTACAACTAATTTCAGTATTAACAGGAAAAAAAACAAATCCTATGCTTTGTTTTTACATTTATTTTGAACAGACAATTGTACAAAATACTTTTTCCAACTAGATGTGAAAAATATGCAATTTTATATTGCATTATAATGTTATATTCTGTAACAAAGTTATTTTGAATAAATTCTTGAAATATATTTGATTTAGTTAACATAAACAAAGGGGAAAAACGGCGCAACAGACAACGTAGCCTATATATGGTGAGTTTCAGTTCATTTTGCTTAATTTGTTTAGAGAATGGAAACTTAAATTTCAGAAAGTGACATACTATCTGTTTTCTTTATTTTATAAAACACTATGTATCAAACAAATAAAAGCATACCTTTATACAGTGATGCATTATTATTAAGACAGTAAGTGTTTAAAGTTGATATTGCTAATAACAATACAGCTGAAGTGATTGCCCACTTGCCCACACACACACACACACACACACACACACTTCCAGCCTTTAAGGGTTCATCGTAAAACTCAAAATGTGTTTGACATTTAAAATCAAAATGTTTACAATTAGGGTCACCCAGAAGAAAGTTTCACAAGACATTGTCTTAAAAGAATAGTTCACCAAAAATAAAAATTCTGTCATCATTTCCTTTAGGCCGGGCTCACGAGTTGAGGAGGAGAGCGAAGAATTAATATAGAATTAATTCTTGAAATACAAAAAGTAAGTTTGTTGTAGGAGGATTATTGTATGCGCAAAATCTTATAACACTGCTAGAATTTCGTCAGAGAGTAAAAACAGTGAATCGATCAAAGAATACAGATTTTAGCCCAGGATTAGATGATTTTGAAAATTGGTCTCAGGCGGCCAAATTGGGGCGAAGCCAGTCTTAAGAAATAAGCATATCTGACTGAATGTCATGCAGGAACATGATTTTGAATCCAGATTTTTTCATTATTTACTAAGCAAAAGTTGCGACAAAATTAGAACGCTTTCCATTCCTAACCATTCACATTAAAAGTAGTGACTATTGGTTTATTAAGTATAAAATGTATAGAATCTAAATCAATCTTTACATGAGGTCTCTAATCTCTCTAATGCTGGATTTTAAATCTACAGAGCTGTCTTTGCAGATGTGTCTTCCATCGTAATTGGTGGCAGGTAATCTGACGGCTCTTTTTCTCCCAGTCGAGAGCAGCAGAGGTGGATTGTGTAAAGCCAGCAGGCAGCCGACCTTTGTAACATTCATCAGCCAGCTCACACAGAGGTCAGGTTGCTGAAACAGTTCCAGATAGACAAACTGATTAACAATTAATGATTGAATATCTTGACATTTTATATTGTAGTCTTAATATTATAAGTATTATTGTATTTTTCTTTACCTTGTACATGGTTTGAAGGTCTCTAGCCTCTTCGTGAAACATTATCATTTGAATATTTTGGATAGCCAATTCAATGTATTTAAGTTGCTTTAAAACAAAACAATAAAATTACAGTGGTTTAATGACACCTTTGACTTGATAATATTTTTTAATTAGAGCATGTATGATTTCTTTGTTAAAAGTCTTTGTAATCCTGTACCTTTGTTTGCAGTCTCGTATTTTTGATTTCTGTTTTCTTTAACTCCCCTTTTTCACCTTCCTCTTTATTAAGGTCAACTTGGAAAAAGAATAAAAAATCTTCTTTCTTTTTACTCATGTCTTGTTGAGCTTTATCGAAAATTTCCTGTAATAGAGAATAAAATTCAAGTTTATGTAGATGTGACAGTTTGACCTCAGTAAACAATGTTTATGTAGGAAGGGTAACGTTATGTATTCAACCCTCATTCCCTGAAGGAGGGAACTGAGACATCAAGTCAGTGACTGACAAATTTGGATCATGCTTAGAGAGTGTAAACTTAGCCAATGCACATCGGCGTGTGCCGCTGATCACAGTGTGAATATAAGTAGACATCAGGTGCAGCTCATATTCAGGTTTTCGATGAGGAGCCAGCTCTCAACTGGTTCTCAAGGATTCACTGAGTGAGGACCTGGCACTGGACACTGCACCACATATGGCTGCTGAGTGGACAGAAGAGCTCAATAAGTTCTACTGCATGGGCTCTTTGGAGCCGTTATAACAAACCAAACTGAAGAACTTCTACCCATTTGAGGTGAGAACACAGGAGGATACAGACTTCACAAGAAGGCTATAGAATCCAGAAAACATGTTGAAAGGCGCCAACAGCTCTTCAGATATCCGAGGGGGCAAATACTGTGCCTGATAAGCCAAAATGATGGCATCCACTATCCAGTGGGCCATCCTCTGCTTAACAATTTCCTGCTGCCAGACAAAGCTGATCTGAGGCCCTGAAGTTTACGTCCAGTTACCATAGCATAGGACAAACATAGGTAGGTGCTAGAGCTTGCAGGCTCACCACCTGATACCTAAAATGAGTGGTGGACCTTGGGCACAAAGCCGGGCCGGGCCATCAGGATTGCCTGGTCAGCTGGACCAAACTCTATTCATGAGTGCCAGCCAAAAATGAAAGCAGATGTCCTACTCTCTTGATGGAGGCCAGTGCAAGCAGGAGCAGAGTTTGCATTAATAGAAACATCAGCTTGACTGTCTGCAAAGGCTCAAATGGGGTCTGCTGTATTGCTCTAAGCACTAGAGACAGGTCACAAGAGGGTATACAAGGGGGCGGGAGGATTTACCCTTCACAAGTAATCTGATGACCAGGTCGTGCTTCCCTACCGACTTCCCTTCCACGGTTTCGTAGTTGGCAGGAACAACAGCCACATACAATTTAAGGATGGAGGAGACAGCCTTTGCTCCAACCATTACTGCAAGAAGGACAGCACGACTCTGACTGATGACAAGAATACTGCTCGACAAACAGGGGAGATGTTCGACTGCAACACAAACAGAGAGTAGTGCAGCCTGACGTGTGCAACCCGCTCAACAAGATTTCATAATGGCTGATGCACTGTACTGCCAACACCAAGAGCTCCACAAGCGTGCTGAACTCATTCAGCCTTCTTTCAGTGGAATAGTCAGAAGCAAAAGCTGATTTTGTGCTGCCCCAGCCACCTACAAATTCTCACTCTGTGATCAGCGGCACCTGGATGCAGTCATGGCATGTCAATATGTATTGGCTCATTTAGTTTACACTGTGGATGGGTCTGTTTAAAGCAAGATCCCAATTCTTCAGTCACCTACGTAATTCAGTGTGCCCAACTGAGGGAACTAAGCCTTTTAGCGCTAGAGATCATTACCTTCAGCATTGCTTTAAGCCTTTCCTTTTCATTTGTTTCACTTATGGTTTTGTCTTTCTTTGATTTCATTTTTATGTCCATTATATGCTTTGACAACTTTTGTAGTCTCAATTTATCATACATCTTCCTTAGCTCTGATTCTCTGCAAGGATTATTAAGGTCCTCACATGAAGCTCCGCTGCTTCCCATGTCGACAGATGCCTCAAAAGCCATCCTAAAAAAGAATAAAACATACATTTACAAAACAATCATTTTGTAGTCAGCAACAAGATGCCACACCACATTACGTCTTAGTATGGTTATACAAACTTGGTTAAATTACAGTTTACACATCCTTGTCTAATTCTAGTTGAATATAATTTACATTTATATTTTGCTGCTCATCCAAAGTAACGTATAGCTCTGGCCATTTAAAATGCTCAATTCGGGCATGCGTGATCATAGAGCTCCCTGCAGGCGCTTTTTCATGTTTTTTCTTTAAATGTTGTTGTGTATCACGCAATATCCACCAGGTGGTGGAACGGACAATATTACATAATGTAAATCATTTCAGTAGTTCTAAAATCAATATTACATTTTAAATCTAAATTTACTCTCTAAAGATCAAATTGAATGCAGCGTCTTTAACTTTCTACGCCAGCACATTCACTTTTTCCTTATTTAAAGAGAAACAGATAAGACTAACATCAGACAAAACTAGAAATAGAACTACTTTTCAATGCAATATTGATGATGTAATCAGTAATCGTAATTAATTACTTTTTGAAAGTAAAACACCCAAATGGTTCATTTCAATTTCACAATTCAAGCTGGCAAATATAGCCTAAATAAAGCAAATATAGTCTCTTAAATTCTCTCGATTGTGAATCTCTAACTAACTAGTGCCAAAGCCTGAAAAAGGAGGTTTGTAATCATGCTCACTGATTGTCGATCCAAGCTAGAACTGATTAGAAATAACAGTATATTCTATAATACTATATACCTTGCTTGGAAGCGCTCTAAATCCTTCTTGCATTGATCAAGTTCCTGTCTAGAAATAAAAAGCAGCATATGTAATAAAACACACACACACACACACACACACACACACACACACACACAAAAAAGTGAAAACTGCTATTTTTGTATTACAATACACTGACCTATAAGTTTAAATAACCAATTCATTACTTTAGGTGCATATGATCATAACTCACTGTTCAGTAATGATATAAATGAGTTTATATTACCTTGTTTGTTTCAGCTCCTCTTACATTGATATTCACTGTATTAAAAGACAAAATACAAATGTGTACAGTGATACGACATACATAGGGTGTTATTGAAGTGCTTGGAGAGATCCAAATTTGAAAAAAAATCCAAATTTAGTGTATGCCAGATTCAGGTCTGCATCCATCTGAAAGCAATACAGCTCTCATATACACTATTTAGTGCAAACTTCTGACCGTGAATGCTCTGACATGCATTTAGAAACGATGCCTGTTCCTTTTAAATATATGTCATGAAGATTTAAGAGAAAATTCTGAAGGCGAAAGGCGGTCCAACCTGGTACTAAATAGTTGCACCTAATGACATGACTGATAAGTATGTGTGTCTTTAGTTGTTTGTTGATATTCAAACTGCATACAAATAATACACATTTCTGTACAGTTTTGAAATGATAAAACTACTGCTAAGGTTTCTTGAAAATACCAATATATTCTACAATACTATACCTTGCTTGTAAGTTCTCTAAATCCCTCTTGCATTGTTCAAGTTCATGTCTAGAAATAAAATCCACATAAAGAATAAAACGCAATTTTAAAAAATACATATTTTGTGAAAACTGTTATTTTTGTATTTGCAAAATTTGTTTTTAAAAACTAAGGTCTCTTGAAAATACCAGTATATTCTACAATACTGTACCTTTCTTGTAATTCATCCTCAATTAATTTTTGCATCCTTTGAGCTGATCTCTAGAAAATAGAAATATTAATACGGTTAATATAACAGGTTGGATTAGATATCATTTAATTGTGTGAGTGTTAGACTGTAGCCCTCAGACGGGACTGATTTTCTAAATTTCTAAATTTAAATTAAAGTTTTGATTCTGAAAATTCTTCCATAAAAAGTAAGATCACGAACCAATTTAAAAGGGTTTAAAGATAGAGTTATAGTGTAAAATAGAAAGTAAAAAGTGAAAGTTTAAGTGTGGTGTAAATATATATATGGGGTGTTTTGTTTTTTTGGCTTTTATCCTCAGTCCAAATAATCAGGAAAGAGGAAACAAACAATAAAACAGGAGAAAGTATTAAATTATTCCTATACTATTAGTAAAACACACGTAAACAGAAGTCACACATGTAAACAGTGACTTGCTTTTGATCAGCCACAGAAAATACCTTCTTACAGTATCAATGCATCAAAGTGCGTAGTAAGGATCGTAAAAGGCAGAACCAGAAACTCATGTGGTTTGTGTGCAAAAGTTTTATTAACTAAACGCTAACTGGCATAACTGAACACGCAAGCATAAATACACAATAAAAGCAGAGAATGAAGCTATGGAAGGTCAGTTATTCACCTGTAAACCATCAGTGCTGTTTATAATGGGGTTTATAACTAATATTAACCCTCTGTTTAGTTTAGGTAAATGTACGATATTTGCATTGCATCGTTGGTGAGAGTTCATGTGCAGTCTCGGATGAAAGTCTTGATGTATCCATTTAATATGTATGTGTGTGTGTGAGATATAATATATATATATATATATATATATATATATATATATATATATATATATATATATATATATATATATTAAGGAGGACAGACTGAAGCAAAGACAGAAGAAAGGTAGAGATCAGAATGGCCACAAACAGTGTAGTTTTTACAGAAGTAGGAAATCTAGAAGAACGTAAAAGGAAAGATGTTGAGAAATTCACTCCAAGCGCACCAAACCCCCATCTACTCGCTGGTTACCACAGCAAAAATGGCTGCCCGCTGTTCAAGGCCTACCATTCACTAAAATATTGTTCAATTATTTTATTACATTTTTTTAGGTGCACAAATTTGTATACATGAACATAACACAATGATTATATCAATTTGTTTAGTAATGTTAAACATGACTTCAGTTATTTAGTATATAAGTATTACCTTGTTTTTGAAGCTCCTTCGTATTGACGTTCACTATAATAAAAGAAAAATACAAATGTATACAGTGATACAATGAACACATGTAAAACAAGAATAGGTTTTAGATCACAAATATGCCAGATTTAAGCCTGCATTAATCTGAAAGTAATACAACTCTTATATAGACTATTAAGTGCATCAGAAGACTGAATATATACTGTACATAAATGAAAAAAATGCAGTGAATGAACAAAATCAAATCAATATTTGGTATGACACACCTTTGTCTTCAAAACAGCAGCAATTCTTCTAGGTACACTTGCACAGTTTTTGAAGGTTGTTCCAAACATCTTGGAGAACTAAGCCCAGATCTTCTGTGGATGTAGGCTTTCACATCCTTCTGTCTCTTCATGTAATCCCAGACACACTTGATGATGTTGAGATCAGGGCTCTGTGGGGCCATGCCATCACTTCCCTTTACTTCTTGTTCTCTTTACGCTGAAGATAGTTATGACTTTGGCTGTATGTTTGGGGGTCGTTGTCCTGCTGCAGAATAAATTTGGAGCCAATCATAAACCTGACTGGGTGTTCAGTTTATCTAACGAGCCCATGCAGGAACGTTTCAGCGAAAGTGATCAAAATGGGCAAGTAATGAAGGAAAAAATACAGTCAAAAAGGTAAGAGAATTGAGAAACATTGAACTCATGAACATGTATCGAACATAAACACGCCTTGAGGAAAAATTGAATAAAGAGAGAAGAGACATAGACTCTATTGATTCTCAAGTTTCTCAAGACTTTGAGTGTACTCATAGAAGCGGCAGAAGCCACCACATCATAAGAAATGTTTCTGTACTTTGCAAATAAGAAAAAATATGCATTTCTGGACAGTTTAAAATTGTAAAAAGTATTTCCAAGGTCTATTAAAAACAACAATATGTTCTATAATACTATACCGTGCTTGGAGTTCATGCTGGGAATTCTTGTACTGTTCGAGTTCATCTCTAGAAAAAGAAATTTAACATAAATAATACATCAAGTAAAAATAAAAAGCAAATATTTTGTGTGTG
The DNA here is from genome assembly GCF_018831695.1 of Puntigrus tetrazona. Classification (NCBI taxonomy): domain Eukaryota; kingdom Metazoa; phylum Chordata; class Actinopteri; order Cypriniformes; family Cyprinidae; genus Puntigrus; species Puntigrus tetrazona. The sequence continues at coordinate 3,858,506 of NW_025047681.1, forward strand.
GGGCTTTTTGGGGATGGGTGGGTTGGAGGACAGGGTGGACTAGTCCACTAAAGTCAAGTCACCTTTGTTTATATGGCACTTTTAACAATACAGTTTGTGTCAAAGCACTGAACAGTATCGAATAGGAGAACAGTGTCAATAATGTACAATGACAAGATTGAATTCAATAAAGAAATGCCTTCAACTGAAAATTGTGTATTTAGAGACGACATTGCACAGTTACTATTTAAACTGAACTAAGCTGGACAATCAAATCGATGTTAAGTGTCCCCAACTGAGACAGCGGCAAAGAACCAAAACTCCATCGGTGACAGAATAGAGACAAAGGAAGAAGAGCTTCAGTTATATCTATTTAAATGCACATTACTAATTGTTAGCTTGGTTGACTAAATCATTTTTACTTTAAAGGAACAGCAGCTATACTAATTTCTACCTCTATCTCTATTTGGGAATATAATCGTCATGTAGCATGTTGATTCTGTGTTTTATGTATGTAGTTCTATATCTTTCTTTGTGTCTGTGAGTCAAAGCATCTGTGACCCGTGCTCCTTCACACTAGAGTTTATGGTACGTCAAATACAGGTACATTACACTGTACATCCATTAAAATCAACTGAGCCTATAATAAATTATAGTAACACTGCATTTTTTGGTCAGTAACAACAGTAATGTTGTTAATAACTTCATTATTAACATCAATGATTATAATACACTAAAAAGTAACGTTATAAATGACTTTAGTTTATATTACCTTTTTTTTTCAGCTGCTCTTTGCATTTTCCAGCTCCTCTTTGTACTGATATGCACTGTTTTAAAAATAAAAGAATACAAATGTATTATATTATATAACACATGGAAAGCAAGAATACAACTTTAAGGACGTCATTAAGAATTATTAAATAAAATAAATCAATAAGATTAAGAGGTCAAATGTGTATTCATTAACGTAACACAATGATTATAGCAATTTGTTTAGTAATGTTATACATAACTTGAATTATTTAGTGTGTATAAATATTACCTTGTTTTGTTCAGCTCCTCTCTGTTTTGATGTTTACTGTATTAAAAGAAAAAAAATACAAATTTTACAGTAATACAATAACAGCTTTGAGGACACCATTGAAGTGCTTGTCTCTCTAAAGGTGGACTGTGGCTGTATTTATAAGTATTATAATTGGCATATTTAGCTGATAGCACAGTACAGACGAGAATATATGTGACAAGACTTCATGATGAGTGAAGAAAAAATGTAAAAAGGCAGAAGGGGGTCTAACTTGGAATTAATAAGTTGTACCTATTTATGTCTGCATTTCTTTGTTTTTCATAAACAGTGTTTATCAATACAGTTTTAAAATAGTAAAGCTATTGCTAAGTACTGTGAAAATGCCAATATATTGTACTGTATATTCTATTTTAATACCATACCTTTCTTGAATGTATTCAAAATCCTCTTGTGTGTTTCAAGGTCATGCCTAGAATTAACACAATATTAAATATACAATGGGTACAAAAATATATAGTAATTTTTTTCCTCATTAATGTACACACAGCACCCATATTGACAGAAAACACAGAATTGTTGACATTTTTGCAGATTTATTAAAAAGAAAAACTGAAATATCACATGGTCTAAGTATTCAGACCCTTTGCTCGGTATTTAGTAGAAGCACCCTTTTGATCGAATACAGCCATGAGTCTTTTAGGGAAGATGCAACAAGTTTTTCACACCTGGACTTGGAGATCCTCTATTATTCCTCCTTGCGGATCCTCTCCAGTTCTGTCAGGTTGGATAGTAAACTCTGGTGGACAGCCATTTTCAGGTCTCTCCAGAGATGCTCAATTGGGTTTAAGTCAGGGCTCTGGCTGGGCCATTCAAGAACAGTCACAGAGTTGTTGTGAAGCCACTCCTTTGTCATTTTAGCTGCATGCTTAGGGTCATTGTCTTGTTAGAAGGTGGACCTTCGGACCAGTCTGATGTCCTGGGCACTCTGGAGAGGGTTTTCGTCCAGAACATCCCTGTACTCCAAGCCGCATTCATCTTTCCCTTCGATTGCAACCAGTCGTCTTGTCTCTGCAGCTGAAAAACACTGCTTCACCACGCTTCACTGTTGGATCTGTATGGACAGGTGATGAGCAGTGGTTTTCTCATGGTTTTCTCACACATACCGCTTAGAATTAA
>NW_025047681.1:3868184-3870258 GCF_018831695.1 Puntigrus tetrazona
GAGAGGTGTGTGTGTGGAGAGAGTGTGTGTGTATGAGTGAGAGAGTGTGTGTGTGTGTGTGTGGAGAGCGTCGTGTCTGTATGTGTGTGTAGAGTGTGTGTGAGCAGGTGTGTGTGAGTTTGTGTGTGTGTGAGTGTGTGTGTGTGTGTGTGTCACGTGTGTGTGTGTGCCCAAAGAGGTAGTGTGTGTGTGAGAGGTGTGGAGTGAGAGAGGTGTGTATGTGTGTGAGTGTGTGAGAGTGGAGTGTTAGAGTGAAGTGAGAGTGTGCAGGTGTGTGTGTGTGTGAGAGAGAGTGTGTGTGGAGTGAGTGCGTGTGTGAGAGAGTGTGTGTGCGTTAGAGAGTGTGTATGTGTGCATGTGTGTGAGAGAGAGTGTGTGTGTGTGTGTGTGTGTAATGCGCGAGTGAGTGTGTGAGAGTGAAGTGTGTGTGTGTGTGTGCGAGTGAGTGTGTGAGAGAGGAGGTGTGTGTGAGAGATTGTGTGTCTGTATGTGTGTGTGTGTGTGTGTGTGAGAGTGTGTGTGTGTGTGTGTGTGTGTGTGTGTGTGAGAAAGAGTGTATGTGTGTGTGTGTGAGAGAGAGTGGAGTGTGGAAAGAGAGGTGTGTGTGTGTGTGTGTGTGTGAGAAAGTGTGTGTGTATGCGAGTATGAAGTGTGAGAGTGTGTGTGTCGCGAGAGTGAGTGTGAGAGTGTGTGTGTGTGTGTGTGTGTGTGTGTGTGTGTGTGTGAGTTTGTGTGTGTGTGAGAGTGTGTGTCTGTATGTGTGTGTATGTGAGATTGTGTGTGTGTGTGTGCAGAGAGAGTGGCGTGTGTGAAAGTGTGTGTGGAGTGAGTGCGTGTGAGAGAGTGTAATGTGTGTGTGTGAGAGTGTGTGTGAGAGGAGTGTGTGTGGAGTGAGAGAGAGAGTGAGTGAGTGAGGTGTGTGTGTGTGTGTGTGTGTGTGAGAGAGTGTGTGTGTGTGTGAGAGAGTCTGAAGAGTAGGCGTGTGAGAGTGTGTGTGTGAGAGAGAGAGAGTGTATGTGTGTGTGTGTATGTGTGAGAGAGAGAGTGGAGTGTTAGAGTGAGTGAGAGTGTGTGGAGTGTGTGTATGTGTGTGTGTGTGTGAGAGGGTGTGTTTTGTGTGTGAGTGTGTGTGTGTGTGCAGTGTGTGTGAGAGTGTGTGAGAGAGTGTGTGTCTGTATGTGTGTGTATGTGTGTGAGAGTGTGTTTGTGTGTGAGTGTGTGTGTGTGTGGTGCAGTAGTGAGTGTGCAGAGAGAGGAGTGTGTGTGTGTGTGTGTGTGTGTATGTGTGAGAGTGTGTGTGTCTGTATGTGTATGTGTGTGAGTGAGGTGTGTTTGTGTGAGTGAGTGTGTGTGTGCGAGTGGAGTGTGTGAGAGTGAGTGTGTGTGTGTGTTTGGTGAGAGAGTGTGTGTGAGTGTGTGTGTGTGTGTGTGTATGTGAGAGTGTGTGTGTGTGTGTGTGTGTGTTTGTGTGTGTGTGTGTGAGTGTGTGTGTGTGTTTCACAGGTATAGGTAGATGGTGTGTTGCTGTCTCACAGTCTCCTGACGTCCTGTGATTCAGGTTGTTTTTCTAACAAATCCATTTTAAATGGTAATAAAACTGATTGATTCTTCTATCTACGTCTAATTCTAAGAATAAATGTATCGAAGATAAAACATCGCTGGAGTTAGACACGCTTACATCTAGTGTTATTGTCCCATAACTTCTATACACTTTACTACTTCTAGACTTTTCCTTAAAACTACATGAATGAAATCGAGTGGAACATTTTATAATATGTGTCTAAACGAATTATTAACCATTGAAATATGTAACCGCTTGTACAACCGTGGTTTCCGTTTCAGTGAAACACATTCTAACTTTAAATGACTGTTTATATATAGTTCTGTAGGATTAAATTGAATTATATACACAGGTGTATAATAAAATTATACCTGCCTGTAAAATAGTATTTACAACATATTTCCTGAAATTATTTGGTGTATTGTACTTAAAATAAAGAAAGTTTATTTGTAATGTACTGTACTGTACTGGTATCTGTAAATGTACAGAAACATTCTCTTACATTGCTTTGCT
>NW_025047681.1:3870358-3875790 GCF_018831695.1 Puntigrus tetrazona
AAAAAAAACTGTTCTTCAGTGAAAGTAATGAGTAAAAATATAATAAAATAACAGAAGAACACAATAACAATTATCAAATAATTAGCATCCTTGGATATGCTTAAAAAATACAATACATTATCTGTAATTTCTTGCCATTTTAATAATCATCAAATGAGAAAGAAAATCGACCTATTTGTTCCTCAGTGTCTTCTTCTTTGATTCTGAACGTTTCTTCAATCTTCACATCTTCAGTCTCTTCTTTAATAAACTCCATTTCTGCTGAGACTGTCCTGTTTAAGATGAGAATCAGTCCAAACTAAATCACTGTGTTTGTCTCTAGTTAGTAGTTTCTGACTGAAGTCGTGTTTATGATGAACTCATTCATGAACGGACGAGCTTTACTGAATAACCTGCGTATAATCGATAGAGAAAGCGCTACGACGTTACAGTCGATGTTCATTAATTCAATTTACATCGCTTGTAAAAATGAACATTATTAAACGAACTGGACGTTTCGCAGTGTGAAGTAAACGCTTTAAACGTTTAAAAACGCAAGCTTTTTTCAGCCGAATCACAACAGCGGCAAATAACGGCGCGGCTTTATGACGTCACAGCGCGACACCAAAATAAAAGTGCCGCTCACACAAACATTTCTATAGCACTTTTTTATGTTTTTATTTTGAATTTTTTATTTGGATCAATTTGTCTTCTATAAGATCTGCAAATGTTTGCGAGCCCTGGTAACATATTTAACAGTCCTCAAATCAATAGTAACTTCAATCATCCTAGGTGTATGGCTTTCTTTTTTACAGAGGAATACAGCCAGAGTTTCCTTTTTTTTGTATGTATCCCGGCTCTTCCAAGCTTGGTAATGATAGTCTAGGAGTTGATTCACGACAGTGCTGCGCCACAGCCAGGATGTTGGACACAATCAACCAATCACTGAATAGATTTACTTAAAAATATTATCAGATAAGTTCAGACTGAATGGTAAAATTCTTAAAAGGAGTTTAAGAGATCTTCACATCTAAGAATACATTATATAAAGGGGTGTAGTCTTATGAAAAAGAGTGGTTTAGCTAACACCTCAGACAGCACATGTACGTCTGCAAGATGTCTGTTAAAGATCTGGAAACCATCTGCTGTCTATAAACGTCTTACGGATGTCGGATGTTATAAACATCTTAAAGACATGACATTAGACGTATTAGACCATCTAATTGACATCTAAAAGAATACATCCAGATGTATTGCAGATGAGTAAACAGCCTAAATAATACGTCTTGCAGAAGAAAATCCAGACATCTCCTAGATGTCCGTATGCTATCAGGTTTTGTAATTTCATGACTTACCAATAGACGTCATACGCGCTTAATTTCATTACCATCTCATCACTAACATCGTCAGTACGTCCTCCTTGCGTAACAAGATAAGAAAGTCCAGATACGTACTGTTTGTGCTCTATATGTATGTATAAAACAAAGTTTTATATTCTAGAAAGACACTAAAACATGGCAACCGGGAACATCAGCTGCAGAATTTTTTGTCAGTTATACCAAAAAAAAGTTCAACAACTTCCTCAGATTGGTAAGTCTACCATAAGTACATTTTAATATTCATGCATCTGTGATTATGGTACTTTTCCGTTAATTATCTGAAATGTCCGCTAGCGAAGGTTATCCGTTTATAACGATGATTAGCATGGAGCATCTCTAACGTTTTCATTCATACTTCACTGTGTTTTTATTAGTAATTAAATTTTTTTTTTCTATTTGAGTCTTTACGTTAGTTTGGGTATATGACATAAATTAAGTAAATAAATAAATCATGTCCATCCATAGAAAAAAATAACGTCGCAGTTACGAACTGGCAAGGCAACAAAGTTACATCGTGGCAATGTATACGCACCTTTTCCAGTTGCCACGATGTAACTTTGGTTACCAGATTACTTTGCAGTTACGTAACCGTTACGTCATTTCGTTAGCTGCGTTACTATTACCATAAAAGAAAATTTTTAACAAAAAAATACACAGACTGAGCTAACTCCGGAAACATGTTACTAGAAGTTTTAAGTACAATCAATTCATATTGTAAATGTTTACAAAATATGTGTAAAAATATTACATTCAAGACACACGAATGCGCACATACAACTAAGTTTCAACTTGTAAAGTGAATTCAAACCGAATGTGTATTAATTCATATTCATTCATATCAAAACATACACAAATGTGCATATACAATACATAAAACAAACATAACATACAAACATATCAACAAGAGAAAAAAATCAAACACAGGTAATAGTTTTTTAAACTGCTTACACGCAAAACCAAGACACACACACACACACACACACACACACACACTACATGAGCAAAACCATACACTAATTCTTGGCCTTTGAGTTTTTAATTTCATAAAACACAACAAACAATTCACTATGTAACACACACCAATCTAACAGGAATTAATAACTATAATAAAAGGTGTTAATGTTTGCTATTGAAGTGTGTTTGTGGTATTTTGAATGTGGTGCTTCATTTCGCCAGATATTCATTTCACATTGTGTGTTCTTGGATTCTTGGATCAGATTAAAAAAAAATAATAAAATCTGAATTTGTCGACTGCAAAACACAAGTTTTTACTGATCACTAAATACAACATTTTTTTTGGAAATATTGAAGAGGCAGTTCACTTTGAAACTAAAATGTGTGGGTGCTTCATTTTAAATCCACCTTTTTTTTTTTTTTTTTTTTAAGTGAACTATCGCTTTAAAGAATGTGAGCTGCAAAAACTCCCAGATGGGAGCATAAGGCTTGGGGTAGTTGATATGATACACAGAAAAGTTTAAAACTCATATCCACTGCTTGTAATAAGGTCGTCTTATTCATTGCCTCCCCACTGAAAATTCTTGGAATTATAGTACAGCAATGCTGGTGTCATCCAGTACCGTAAAGCTTTCTCCATCCAATCCCCTTTTTGTGATAAAGTAATGCAGAAGACTACTCTCTATAGGTATTACTGGTGTCCCTTTTAGTTGGGTCAGGGGTCTTGCTTGGAGTCCTGATTAAGAGAAAATGGCAATGAAATTTGGCAAGTGGTTAACTAACTATAGTAACTAACTAACCAGCCATTCCCCGTCACACGGATATAAATAGGTGACAGGTATAACCACTCATCAGATTTTGCTGATGAGCCAAGAACTAGTCCCTGGCAGCCAGTGATGGTTCAAGGTGGTAACAAGGGGACATAATGTCTCCATTCCCTCCATCAATGAGGGTTACATAGGTAAACGAGACGTTCCCTATCTGTCAGTCACTAGGAGTTATGTTGTGACGATAGACTGGAGTCCATGGAAAACACCACAACCTGAACTCCATCACAACCTTGTGACATTTGCTTGACACCTTGCGTCAACAAATGCTGTTGAACCTTCCCATCGCCCCAGAGCAAGTTCACTGACCTTGGTGCCCTAAGGCCCACAGGTGAGTACATCACTACTGGAAGAGCCAAACCGCTGTTTCTGAAATTTTTCTTAAGAGAAGGGATTTCAACCTTCAACCAGAGACTGCTGAACTCTGCTATTTGTTGCTACAATTTGGCGAAATCAATGACGAAGTGAGCCCTCCCGAAAAAGGACGCTGTGGAGACCACATTCTACTGATGGGAGATGACGTGGAAACACTGAAATGGACTGACCCATCCACGGAAGGAGAGGACTGAACTGATTGCAGAGACAGACGGTGGAGATTGTCAAAGGGAAGACACAGGTTTCTGAAGGTGAAACCTTACAGTGGAGAATATACAGTGTTGAATAAACATGGGATTACCTACAGGGAATCAGCCAGATGTGCACTTACTCAAGTACAAGGGCTGACAGATGAAACGCTAGATAAAAAGCTGCTCAGAGCTTCTGAGGCTCCAGGCAGGATACGCCTAAATGCACAAGCCATTTACACTTTCAAGATGGAGGACAATTCCACCAGGTGGCAGCATTTTGCTGGCACAGGTGCATCGTACCGACTCTCGCCACCTGGAGAACAGCTGGAAGGGACAGCTGCTGTGAAAGGTCCATGAGGATGAGACCGACGGAGAAGTTTTCACTGTAACCCTCAAACCCTCTACTTGGGGCACAGAAACCGTAGTGAGTGGCAGCAGAAGGTGCCTTTCTCCCCCAAAGAGCAGAGAGGCAAGATCGCAAGTCTTGAGAGCACCTCCCCTCCCCGAAAGTGTCTTCAGTGTGCTGGGGACCCAGACACAACCACACAATCAAACGGCGTCTTTAAAAAGATGTGAAAAGTGTTCAGAAATTGCTTTTAGTGAAAGACCCAGGGGTAAATGCTGATGAATAGGGATGCCACTGATCAAGTTGTAACGCCACCAGCAACTGCTCTGCAACTCTTCCTCATTTGTAGCAGAGAGCTTTCATATGGCAATAACACACAAACGCTCAGCTCCAAAACAAAAAGCTGAATGTGAGGTTACACTTGTTGCTCAGGATTAGTTAACAACCTGCCAAATTTCATTGCCTTTTTCCCTCAATCAGGGCTCCAAGCAAGACCTCACTCTGTGCATTTAAAATATTTTTTTGTAGAGTGAAAGAGTGAGGCTATAACGCTTATATTTACTAATATCTTCCCATACATATAAATTACATAAATTACCACAGTTCAATTTGTTTGCAATTACAAGGTTAACAACTGTTTCTGGAGCAAGATAAATTTCTCTTTCTTGAGGTCACTTCCTCTTTTTGGCCAAGTTTCGTTTCTCCATCTTGTAAACTCAAGGGCTCCTAAACCGGGGTGTTTTTAAGGAAGTGATAGTCAAATAGCAATTGTTTCCATCTGCCACGTTTATCAACGTGCGATCATTCATACGATAAGATTGGCGGCATATGAATGTTTCATGAATCACACATGAGCTGATTTACGCATACAGATTTGCAATGGCTTCTAAGTTGCATTGATAAATAAGGCCCACTGAGAGCAAAGTTTTTCTCTAGTGTGAATTCTCATGTGTTTTAGATTTTCTTTTTGGTTGAAGCTTTCCGCACTGATGACACACAATGCTTCTCCCCGGAGTAAATCTGCACGTGTCTGTCAAGGCTTTCTTTTCGGTTGAAACTTTTCCCACAAAATTGGCAGATAAAAGGACTCTCTCCTGTATGAATCATTGTGTGGTCATTAAGGTTTCTTTTTCTATTAAAACGTTTCCCACACTGTTTGCTGGCGCAAGGCACCTCTCCAATATGAACTTTCATGTGCACTTTAAGGTTTTCTTTTTGAGTAAAACTTTTTCCACACTGTTGACAGGTGTAAGGCTTGACTCCAGTGTGAACTCTCATGTGCACTTTAAGATTTCCTTCATGAGTGAAACTCTTTCCACACTGTTGGCAGGTGTAAGGCTTCTCTCCAGTGTGGACTCTCATGTGCCTGTTAAGGTCTCCT